>NW_007734348.1:89884-90302 GCF_000696425.1 Galeopterus variegatus | reverse complement strand
TGCCTTCCTGCAGAGAGGTTTATCCCTCTCTCAGCTACTGCCACCTGCAGCACAGCTCCTAGTGCTGCCACTGCCATGGCCACTAACAGGCACTCATGTAGTGTGGGCCCACCCACCATAATCACTGCAGCAACTGGGCTGTGGGAGTCCCCCTGTGGCCAGCACCACAAACAGCCCAGGCACTCAGTCCCCACCACCACTACCCACTTGACTGCAGTGACACAAGGAGGGTCACAAGCAGAGCCCCTGGAAAAAAGGTGAATGAGCACAGACGTATGTCCCCGTGACCCAACTCACATGGGGAACTATGCTGCCCACATGGTCATGCACCTGGGGTGGAAGCAGCATATGCAGGCTGCATGACTGCTTCGACTAGGGGAGAGATGCATCCAGAGCTCCTGGAGAGAGCAGAAACCCA
>NW_007734348.1:87260-88248 GCF_000696425.1 Galeopterus variegatus | reverse complement strand
TAAGCCTATCTTTCAGAAATGAGGGAGAAATAGTGTATCTCTCAGACAAACAAAAACTGTGGGAGTTCACCACCACATGAGCTTCACTACAAGAAATTGTCAAGGGACTCCTGTGTCTGAAATCCAAAAAAATAATAATCAATACCAGGAAAGCACAAAAAAGTACAAAACGTGGTGGTAGAACAAACATGCAAAAGAGAAAGTGAAAGAAACTATATCTTACTACTTCATAAAACCAACAAACACCAAAGACAATAAAAGGATAAGAAAGGGACAAAAGATATTTGAAACATCCAAATGCAAATTGATAAAATGCCAGGAGACAGACAATACCTTTCAATAAAAACCCCAAAGTAAGTGAGTTGAATTCCCCACTGAGAATACATAAACTGTCTGAATGAATTAAAAACAATACCCAACTATATTCTGCCTACAAAAATCTCACATCACCCCTAAAAACTCACACAGACTAATAATGAAAGGACAGAAAAAGATATATCACACAAATGGAAACCAAAAATTAGCAGGAGGAGCTACTCCTATATTGGATAAAACAGACTTTAAACCAAAAATGATAAAAAGAGAGAAAGAAGGTAGTTGTAAAATGATAAAGGGATCTATCCAGCAAGAAACATAATAATCATAAATATATGCACACCCAACATCAGAACACCTAGATGTAAAAAGATATCACTATTATACCTAAAGAGAAAGATAGATCCCAATGCAATAATAGCTGGAGACCTCAACACCACTCTTTCAACATTGGACAGAACATCTAGTCAACAAATCAAAGGAGAAACGCAGGATTTAAAGTACATTTTAGAACAACTGGACTTGGCAGGCAGCTACAGAGCATTTCATCCAACAATTAGAGGATAAACATTTTTCTCATCAGCACATGGAACACTCTCCAGGATATACTACATGTTATGTTACAAATCAAGTCTCAACAAATTTTAAAAAATTGAAATCATTTTAAGTATCT
>NW_007734348.1:83926-85783 GCF_000696425.1 Galeopterus variegatus | reverse complement strand
TGCCAGTCGATTGGAGTGAACTCTGGGTAAATATCTGAAAGTGCGGCAAAATGAAACATGAATCACAGCTACTACTTCCAAAAAAATTACACTCTGAGTTTATAAAAACACACTTATTTTGTATACATTTTAGTTTTAATTCCTGTGGAGATTTTGAACTCTAAGTGGCTCCAAGGAACCACAATTATTTATATCTCTAATTATTTTCCTAGAAGATGATACTTAAAGAGGCTCTTTTTGTCACGAAGCCAAATGCTACACTTAGAATGTCATTCCTCTTAATCTCCTGTCCAATTCCTAGAACAGATCAGTAAAAAAAAAATCACAGACAGAAACAGGAATTGGGTCTTAATACGACACCTCTTGATAAAGTGGCCAGTGACATAAGGTTTCTAATTTCTTCCAAATAAAAGACTCTAGCCAAGGTCTGCAAAGGGCTGTCATGGGCCACCCACGTCATAGGGATAGAGAACTGTTAAAATACAATATATTCTGCCATTTCTCACAGACCAATTACCATCACAAGATAATATGATATGAATGTCACACATTTTATAGTAGGTCCTGGGCCAAACTGACCATTATTCTCTGATCCAGAAGTCCACTTATTTAAAACAAACTGAAGTGGATCCAACAGACATTATTGCTCCTCACTTCACTTTAGGCAAAGGAGAATTCTAACACCCTTTAGAATTAATAATTTTTGTGGTCCCGATCCACCCACATACTTTGCTCATGTTTTTATTCCATTGTAGTCTTTTTGAGGAAACTATTCTTAGGCTGAGTATTTAAAAATCCAATACCTGTCCCCCATTCTGTATCCTTCTTAAGTACGTTAGTTTTCTGCATAGCACATTGACCTTCCCAACACACTTTATTTATGAATCCACTTTAGTACCTATTTTACTCATAACATTTACTAACAGTTTTTCACCAGTGCGCATAGTAAGAGATTAATGAAATAGTTAATGAATTACATTACTCTGATCAAACTAATTAATTCATAAATGGACATATAGCTCATTTATACGGATGAGTATGAAGCTCAGGATTCTCAGTGTTGGGAAACAGTTATTGTCCCAGCCAGATTGCTGAAAGGGGAACAGTAGAAGAAAGAGCTTCTTTAAGTACTGAGCTGAAAAACAAGTGTTTGATATCATAGATATGCTAATTAATCTGATTTGATCATTACACAAGGCATAGTTGTATGGAAATGTCACACTTTACCCATAAATACATATAATCTTCATATGTCAATTAAAAACAAACTATTACATTTTGTAAAGATGGAGATATCCTGATTTGATCATCACATACTGTACACAGGTATTGATATTAAACTCTGTACCCCACAAACATATATATAATCAATAATATTTTAATAATAAAAGAAAGAAAATGACAATAGCAATTGGTCACCAAAAATCCCACAAAATAAAAATTTTATAAAAGGAAAAATGGATAGCAGTTTAGACAAAATAAAATGGCTCTAACAAAACAGAAAAAGATGTTCAATCTCACTTATGCAAATTTAAACTGCACTAAGAAATGAATATTCATCTATGAGTTTGGCAAATGTCAAAAAAACTTCAGAACACAATGTGTTCTGTTTTTATAGAATGGCAGACATTCTCACATGTTGTTATTGAGATGCAAATTTGTGTGAACTTTTGGAAGAATTAACTAATGGATATATAGGTAGGTTTCATAAATATATATATATGTATATACATATATATATATACATATATATATATTTGTAAACATATTAGTATATGTAAGCATATAAAATCTACATGAATATAATACATAAGCGCAATCATGCACTGCATAACAACATTTCAGTGAACAACAGAC
>NW_007734348.1:78214-83339 GCF_000696425.1 Galeopterus variegatus | reverse complement strand
TCTAGTTTTTCACAAACTTACTAATGTACCCTTATATGTAGTCTTAATCACCTAACAGTCCCATGATCTACATATGATTATACATACATACAGATAAATATACATGGATAAGCTTATAAGAAAAATTTTTTAAATGTGTGCGAAGGACACATACAAAAAAATTAATAGCACCATATTCTAAATAGTCAAAAACTGAAAATGTCCATCAACAGTAGAATGGATAAACAAATTGTGATATAATAATATAAAATGGAATATTTAAATTTTACATAATGACTAATGTAGAATAACACCACCATGCAATACTACTATATGTACCATAATTACTAAATTGACAACAAAAAGTGTGGATGATATATTTTATCATCATGCATCAAAAAGTGTGGATTATATATTTTATCATCATGCTTCCAAAGTTTTCTCATAAGTGGCAAAGTTTTACAATCTTTGAAAGCAATTTGATATTATCTATTAAATTTGGGAAATAATTGTCCTGTCACCCAGAAATTCCTGGTTATATAATCAGAGTTCTTGCAAAGAAGAACGTGTATTTTTGTACAACAGTCTTCAGTATTGTATTGGATGCAGTAGATTCTAAATGGACTCTGCCAGCACTGAAATAGGCAGATACACAGAGAAAAAGTTCATACAACGAAATGCGATATGTCAATAAAAATGAAATGTGGAGACATGAGTGATTCTTATAAAACTAAAGAGATGCCTGACACAATAGAATAAGCAGTCAAAATTAACATATGCTGTTTACAGATACTTTTTGAGAACTTAAAACTATAAATGATAGCATGAACAATATTACTATCTGAGATAGGATGGTAACTGCATACAGAGGACTTTTTGCTTGAAAATAGCGTATAAAGGGCTTCTGAGAGTGCTGACGTTCTTCTGCATCTTGAAATATTAGGTGGTTACACAGGTGTTCAATTTATAACACCTTGTTTCACTGTGGTTATTTTGACTATGCCTTTGTGTGTGTGTGTTTTACCTTTCACCATAACAACATTTTGAAAAGTAAGATACAGAATAGTAATTAATAAAGATAACATATGGTTATATATACATAAAATACCTTTGGAATAATACACAACAAACTAAAAACTTTTTATTCCAGAGAGAGGAGGAGAGAGTGCATATTTGGATGAGAACAACAACAACAAAAAATACGCTCTGACCAGCTCAGCTAAATTGTAGTGGCTTGAGAGATTTGAGATGTCATTAGCCATGTCCACATGTCCTGGAAAACATTACCATAAGAATATTTTTACTTAGAAGCAGACATGGTAGCACCAGAAAGCCATAAAATAACCCAGAGTCCTTCTTATAACATTTATCCTAGATCCCTGCGTGTAGAATGCAACTTAGTAACAATTCCAAATTTATATGTCATGTACAGCCAGTAGAAAAACTGATTAAGTAACCAGGTAGGGCTGGCCTCTCTGTACGGGACCGCGCCCTTTTTCTAAGCAACAGATGGCCTAAGCGGATAAAAGGTGGTGCCCAAGGGAAGTTAAGGGGGAGGGCTAAAATAAAAATACATTTAGTGTCTGCACCTTATTGTGTCTGTCCACTTTTACATACTCTCTCAATATGGTAGTTAAATGTAGTCCTGCAGTTATATGAACAAAGTCACTTTTTCTGGGCTAACTTCTTTGAATAGTTTTTAAACCAATGCACACACTCATCTCTCATCCCTATACTTGACATTTTATATACCTCCGTGAAGACTCAGTAGCAACTATGATTCATGGCCAACTTTACCTGGAAATTGATTTAAATATTTGTCTACGTGTGGGTTCACTTGGGAATGTCCTCTGAGACTTGAACTATGGAGTCTATGTCACCAATAACACAGGCTTCCCTTAGGCCAAGGTTGGGGAAGAATTTCTGATAATTTCTTTAAATATTTTCTAGGTGCATGAAGTGTCAATTCAATGAGGGAAAATATACTTATTCAGTTTCTCCTAATATTATTATATCTCAAAGTTTTATGGTATCACGAATTTTTTTTTTTTTTTTTGTCCTTTGTCTTTTTTCCGTGTCCGGCAATGGATCGCAACCCTCAGTGTTGCCCCCGCACCGGACCGGGGACCGGCAACGGGATCGCAAGCCTCGGTGCTGCTCCTGCGCCTCGCTCAGCCAGTGAGCGGGAGCTGGTCTGTATGTGGGATCCGAACCCTCGGACGGGAGCGCCGCCGCGCTTCCCAAGCGGCGCACTATCCAGTGCGCCACCGGGCCGGCCCAATATCACGAATTTTATATATTGTTATTCAGTGTATATATCTAATATGCTTAGTTGTCTTTGTGTATTAATTGATTTTTCACTTTTGGTTTTATTGGCTAGCAAATTTAATACATTAAAATAAAAGGCGAAAATTTTAATATAAACACATTAGCAGAAATTCTCAAAATATCATGCATTTGGGGAATAATCTTTAATTTGTTTTAGGTACTATTTATTTTCAACTTGCTCCCATTATGTTGAAATTTACTATTAAATTATAAAAACATTTAAAAATTAATAGTAAATTATAAAAAGTATTTTTAAATTATAAAATAATTTAAATTATTAAACAGATTATAACAGTATTACTTAATTTGGTGGAATATATATATATATATTGTTCACTATTACTTTGACTATTTGGAGTTTTTTGTTGTTTCATAAATGTATTAGGATTTTTTTTTCTATTTCTGTGAAGAATGTCATTGGTATTTTGAGGGGGATTTCATTGAATCTCTAGATCACTTTGGGTAGTATGGACATTTTCCCAATGTAATTCTTCCAATCCAAGAGCATGGAAAGTCTTTCCATCTTTTTGTGTCCTCTTTAATTTTTTTCAGTAGTGATTTGTAGTCCTCATTGTACAGATCTTTCACCTCCTTGGTTAAATTGATTCCTAGGTATTTTATTTTATTTTATTTATTTATTTATTTTTTAATTTTTTGTCTTTTTTCATGTCCGGCAATGGATCGCAACCCTCAGTGTCGCCCCCGTACCGGCCCGGGACCGGGACGGGCAACGGGATCGCAACCCTGGGTGTTGCGCCCGCACCTCGCTCAGCCAGTGAGCAGGAACCGGTCTGTATGTGGGATCCGAACCCTCGGCGGGAGCGCCGCCATGCTCCCAAGCGGCGCACTGTAGCAGTGCGCCACCTAGGTATTTTATTTTGATCCTGACTATTGCAAATGGGATTGCTTTCTTGATTTCTTTTTCTGCTAGTTCATTGTTGGATTATAAATATGCTACTGATTTTTCCATGTCAAATATTTTTTAATTTACTTTTTATTGGAACATAGTTGATTGTACATATCTGTGGGGTATAGCATTGGATACTAACACATGTGCAATATGCGATGTTCAAATCAGGACAATTTAGTATATTCAACATTAAACAAGGTGACCAATTCCCATGTCCCTTTACCAATTCTCCCCTTACCCTCTCCCTCTCATACTTTCTTACCTATAGTACCTTCAGTTCTGTTCTCTTCTCTTGAAAGTTCAGTGTATTATTGTAATTGTTGTTTTTTTCTTTGCTTCTTTCTTTCATTTATTTATTATTTTGCTCCCACATATAAGTGAGGACATTTGGTATATCTCTCTGTGTGCCTGGCTTATTTCACTTAACATGATTTTCTCTAAGTTCATCCATGTTGATGTGAATAGCAGTATTTCATTCCTTTTTATGGCAGAGAATATTCCATTGTATAAATACAACACATTTTCCTTATCCATTCACATGGACAATTAGGTTGACCCCAACTCTTGGCTATAGAAAATAGAGCTGTAATAAACACGAAAGTCCTGGTATCCCTTCAACACAATGATTTCCATTAATTTGGGTATATTCCCAGAAGTAGAATAGCTGGAACGTATGGCAGTTCTATCTGAATTTGTTTAAGGAAGCCCCATACCATTTTCCATAATAGCTGCATCAATTTATAGTCCCACCAACAGCCTAGGATGGTTTCTCTTCTACAGCATCTTCCCCGGCATTTGTTCTTCTCCATCATTTTGATAATAGTCTAACTGGGGTGAGATGATATCTTAATGTGGTTTTGATTTGCATTTCTCTGATTGCTAAGTGATACTGAGCATTTTTTCATGTGTCTGTTGGCCATTTGTATGTCTTCCTTAGAGAAATGCCTACTCAGGTCCTTTGCCCATTTTTCAATTGGGTGTTTTAGTTTAGGTTTTGGTTTTTGTTTGTTTTGTTTTTTTGCTGTTCTTTGAGTTTTTTGTATACTCTTGATATTAATTCTTTGTCAGATGCAGAGTTTCCAAACATTTTCTCCTATTCTGTAGGTTGTCTTTCGGCTCTTTTCATTGTTTCTTTCACTGTGCAGAAGTTTTGTAGTTTGATATAATCCCACATGTTTATTTTTCCTTTTGTTGCTTGTACTTTGGGGGTCATATTCATAGAATCTTTGCCCAGTCCTACTTCCTGAAGTGTTTCCTCTTTTTCTTTATGAGTTTTATAATTTCCAGTCTTATATTTAAGTCTTTAATCCATTTTGAGTTGATTTTAGTATATGGTGAGAGGTATGTGTCTGGATTCATTTTTCTACATATGATGTACAATTATCTCAGCACCATTTATTAAAGAGCCAGTCTCTTCCACAATGTATGTTCTTGGAGACTTTGTCAAAGATCAGTTGGCTGGTAGCATGTGGGTTAATATCTGTGTTCTCTATACTGTTCCAATTGTGCATGTGTCTGTTTATATGCCATTACTATACTCTCTTGTTTAATAAAGTTTTGTGATATAATTTGAAGTCAGGTACAGTTGTATGTCCAGCCTTATTATTTTTGTTGTTGTTGTTCAGAATTGCTTTGGCTATTTGAGGTATTTTTCTGTCCCACATGAATGCTAGAATTGTGTTGTGTTTTGTTTTGTTTGTTTTTTTGTTTGTTTTGATTTCTTTAAAAAATGTCATTGGTATTTTGATGTGGATTATATTGAATCTGTAGATCACTTTGGGTAGTATGGATATTTTCACCATTTCAATTCTTCCAATTCAAAAGCATGGGATGTCTTTGTATTTTTGGGGCCCTCTTTAATTTCTTTCAGCAGTGATTTGTAGTTCTCATTGTAGAGATATTTCACAT
>NW_007734348.1:69433-78029 GCF_000696425.1 Galeopterus variegatus | reverse complement strand
TGTAGTTCTCATTGTAGAGATATTTCACATCCTTGGTTAACTTTATTTTTTGGTGACTATATCAATTTGGCTTGCTTTCTTGATTTCTGTTTCTGCTAGCTCATTGTTGAAGTTTAAAATGTTATTGATTTTTTTTTCCTTTTTTTTTTTGTCTTTTTTTTTACTTACCAGTAACAGGATCACAACCCTTGGTGTTGCGCCCATACCGGGGACCGGCAACGGGATCGCAACCCTCGGTGTTGCACCCGCACTGCCCTCAGCCAGTGAGCGGGAACTGGTCTCCACATGGGATTCGAACCCTCGGTGGGAGCGCCACCGCGCTCCCAAGCGGTGCACTCTCCAGTGCGCCACCGGGCCGGCCCATAAAATGTTATTGATTTTTGAATGTTGATGTTGTATCCTGCAACTTTACTGAAATTGTTTATCAGTCTAACAGTTTTTTTTCTTTTCTTTTCTTTTTTTTTTTTTAGGTGTCTTTGTGTTTTTCTACTTATAGTATCCTGTCATCTGCAAATATGAACACTTTGACATTGTCTTTTCCAATATGGATGTCCCTTACTTCTTTCTTTTTCCTGATTCCACTGGATAGTGCTTCAAATACTATGTTAATTAGTAGGAGTGGTGAGAATGGACATTCCTGTCTGGTTCCATTTTTTAAGACAAAAGGTGTCATCTTTTCCCCATTCTGGATGAATTCTGAGAAGTGTGCCATTGGAATTTTGATGGGGATTGAACTCAATCTGTAGATCGGTTTGGGTAGTATAGACATTTCCACAATGTTAATTCTTCCAATCCAAAAGCATGGGATATCTATCCATCTTCTTGAGTCCTCTTTAATTTCTTTCAACAGTGGTTTGCAATTGGGAGAACTTTCTAAATGTCCAAAAATGGGTATTGATTTTATTCATATGAATCACTCATTATATGAATGTGTTTATTTTAGTAAAGTAAATTCAAAAAACGGAGTAAGTAGGCAGTCAAACTGACTAATAACCAAATGGGGCATTTGAAATGAGTTTAGAAGTTTAGTTTAAAAATGACATATTTGGGGCCGGCCCGGTGGTGCACTGGAGAGTGCGCCGCTTGGGAGCATGGTGGCGCTCCTGCCAAGGGTTTGGATCCCATGTGGAGACCGGTTCCCGTTCACTGGCTGAGCGCGGTGTGGGCGCAACACCGAGGGTTGCGATCCCATTGCCATTCCTGGTACGGGCATGACACCGAGGGTTGTGATCCCATTACCGGTCAGTAAAAAAAAAAGACAAAAAGGAAAAAAAAAATGACATATTTGCCTGAAAAATCCTTAATAAAGTAATATAATCTTTTAGATATTACCATAGATCCCTGTGAACTAGGAATTCCTGTCTCATTCCATCTTTGCTGTCTATTATAGACACATAATACTCTTGCCTGTGAGAATTAAGAGATGCCACCTGACCTTCTCATCTGTGATAAAACTAGAGAGTGCTGGACTCATAGTAAGACTTTGGATGACTTTCCTTCCTTTAAATTTTTGAAAAGATATTTAGTAGAATTAGTTCTTTTTTAAAAGTTTGGTAGAATTTAGGAGTAAAGACATCTAATCCTAGACATTTCTTTGATGAGAAACTTTTTATTACTGAATCAATCTTGTTATTTGTTATTGTTCTGTTCAGATTTTTATTTCTTTATGACTCAATTTTGGTAATGTTCAGGAATTTATCTCTTCTAGGTCTTTCAATTTGTTGCTGTCCAGTTGTTTATAATAGTCTCTAATCATCCTTTGCATTTCTGTGGTGTCAGTGGTAATGACTCCTTTTCATCTCTGATTCTATTAATTTGTGTCTTATTTTTTACCTCAGTCAGCCTGCTAAAGGTTTGGCAATTTTACTTTTTCTTCCAAAAAACCAGCAATTCTTTTCAATCTTTTGTGTTGTCTTTTTAGTCTCATTTCTTATTTATTTCTGCTCTGATCTTTATTATTTTTCTTCTACTTACTTTGAGTTTGGTTTGTTCTTGTTTTTCTAGTTCTATGAGTTGTATCATTAGGTTGTTTATTTGATATTTTCTCTCCATCTCCCTCTCTTTTTAATGTAGGCATTAATTGCTATAAATTTTCCACTTAGTATGGCTTTTGCTGTATCCTGTTGTGTTCCCTTTATCATTTGTATTTAGAGATTTTTAAATGTCATTCTTAATTTCTTCCTTGACCTAATAGTTTGGAGCATGCTATTTAATTTCTAAACATTATGGTTTTTTCTAACTTCTTGCTATTGATGTCTAGTTTTACTGCATTGTTGTTGGAAAAGATATTTGATATGATTTCATTTAAAAATATTTTTGAGACTTGTTTTGTGGCCTAGTATATGATCTATCTTCAGGAATGTTTCACACGCTGTGGAGAGAAGAATGTGTATTCTGCAGCTATTGGTGAAATGTTCCAAAGATGCCTGTTAGGTCCATTTTGTCTAGAAAGCTTTGTCATAAAAGTTTTTGTTTCTTTGTTAATCCTTTTGTGGAGGATATTTCCATTACTGAAAGTGGGATGTTAAAGTTCCTTACTGTTATTGTACTAAAGTCTATCTCTCCCTTTAGGTCTATTTATATTTGCTTTATATTTTTAGGTGTGCCTATGTTGGGAGCATATAAATTTACAATTTACATATCCTCTTGGTATATTGACTCCTTTATCAATATATAATGACCATCCTTGTCTCACTTTACAGCTTTAAATTTAAAGTCTGTTTTGTCTGATATAAGTATAGGTACTCCTACTTTCTTCTGGTTTCCATTTGAATGAGACATCTTTTTCAATACTTTCAATTTCAGTCTATGTGTGTCTTTACAGATGAAGTTAGTTTCTTGTAAGCAGCATATAGTTGTAAGTTTGTTTATCCATTCAGACATTGTATATCTTTCAATTGGAGAATTTAATTTATTTACATTTGAGGTAATTAACTACTGGCATTTGGTTATTATTTTTCTAATTTTTGTTTGTTTATTTTAGTTCTTTTCTTCCTCTTTAGCTCTCTACCTTTCTGATTACAAACGTTGTCCAGTAGTATGTTTCAGTTTACTGCTTTTTATTATTTTTAGTTGATTTCTCAAAGGTCTGACTTCGTGGTTTCCATGAAACTTTTAAAAAAATCTTTTGATTATAACAACTTTTGTTCAGCTAATAGCAACTTGATTTTGCTTGTGAGGATATAAAAAGAAACAAATGCAAATAAAGAAAAGAAAAATAAAAATGTATTTTACAAAAATCTCTGTACTTTATCCCTGTCCTCCCCCAACATTTGGATTTTTGATGTTCTGCTTTATATCTTTTTCTATTGCCTGTCACTTGACAAATTGATGCAATTATTTTTACTAATTTTGTTCTAGTCCTCTTGCTAGAGATACGGAAATGTTTATACTTCATGTTTGCAGTATTAAAATATTCTGAGTGTGTGTGTGTGTATATACACACTTAAGTAAGCTTTGAGCATTTGGATGTTCTCTTGTTGCACCTTAGCACCCTTTTCTTTTCAACTTAAATAACTTTCTTTAACATTTCTTGTACTGCATGTTTAGTTGTGGTAAATTCTATCAGATTCTGTTTGTCTGAGGAAGTATTTATCTGTCTTTCATTTCTAAAGGAAAGTTTTGCTGGGTATAATATTATCAGTTGACATTTTTTTCCTTTCCACTTTGAATATATCATCTCATTCCTTACTGGCCATAAGGTTTCTGCTGAGAAGTCTGCTGGTGGGAAAGTTGGGCTTCCCTTATGTATTATTTTCTTTTTTTCTTATGTTACTCTCAGGATTTTCTCTTTGTCTTTGACCTTTGTGAGCTCGATTACAATTTTTCTTGAGGTAGACTTATTTGGGTTGAATCTGATTGGTGACATTCAATCTTCCTATACCTGGAATTTGTACCTTTCCCTAGTTTTGGAAAGTTTTCTCTTATCTCTTTGAATAAGGTTTCTTACCATTATAAATTTTCCAGACCTTCTTTGACCTCAATTATTAAAATATTTGTTCTTTTGGTGTTGTGTGATTATTTCTGTAGTTTCAATGTTTTGCAATAGTGTGAAGAGTATTGGTATTTATCCCTCTTTAAAGGTTTGGTAAAATTCAGCAGTAAAGCTATCTGGTCCTGGCTTTTCTTTGTTGGGAGACTGCTGATTACAGCATCAATCTCATTGCTTGTTTTTGTTCTTCTCAAGCTTTCTATGTCTTCTTGGTTCAGTCTTGGTAATTTTTATGTGTCCAGAAATTTATCTCTTTCCTCCTGGTTTTCAAATTTTTTGGCATATGGTTGTTTATAATAATCTCTAATGATTCTCTGGATTTCTGTGGTATGAGTTGCAATGTCTCTTCTTTCATTTCTGATTTTTGGTTTTTGGGTGTTCTCTCATCTTTTGTTAGTTGGCCAAGGTAATGTTCTGTCTATTTAATTTAAAAACAGCTTTTTATTTCATTGATATTTGTATCATATTTTTGATCTTTATATCATTTAGTTCTGCTCTGATCTTAATTTTTTCTTTTTGTCTACCAACTTTGGAATTGAATTATTCCTGTTTTTCTAGTTATCTGAAGTGTAGCATTAGGTTGTTTATTTGAAGTCTTTCTATTCTTTTGATGTAAGCATTTATTGCAATAAAATTCCCTCTTATTAGTCTTTGAGTTTTTCCCACAGGTTTTAATATGATGTATAATTATTTTTATTAGTTTAAAATTTTTTTTGATTTCCTGTTTAGCTTCTTGGGCCCATAGGTCATTCAGGAGCATGTTGTTTAATTTCCATGTGTTTGTATGGTTTCCAGAGTTTTGCTTGTTATTGATTTCTAGTTTTAATCCATTGTAATATGAAAAGGTACTTGAAACTATTTTAATTTTTTCAAACTTGTTGACACTTAATTTGTGACCTAACATTTGTTCTATCCTGGATAATGTTCCATGTGCTGATGAGAAGAATGTATATTCTGTAGATTTTGGATGAACTGTTCTGTAGATATCTGCCAGGTTCAACAGGTCTAAAACGTACTATAATCCTGTTTTTCTCTGTTGATTTGTTGCATACATGATCTTTCCAAGCTGAGAGAGGGGTTTTCAATACAATACAGTTGTATTGGTGTTTATCTCTTTCTTTAAGTCTTATATATATAATAAAGTTTGCTTTATATATCTGAGTGCTCTGATGTTGTGTGCATATATATTTTTGATTGCTATGTCTTCTTGCTGTATAGATCAATTTATTATTATTTCATGGCCATCTTTGTCTCTTTTTTATGCTTTTTTTGCTTAAAGTCTATTTCACCTGATGTAACAGTAGCTACTCCTGCTAGTTTTTGGTTTCTATTTGCATGTTATATCTTTTTCCATTCCTTCATGTTAGTCTGAGCGTGTCCTTATGGGTCAGGTAAGTCTCCTGTAGACAACATATAGTTGCATCTAGTGTTTCAATCTAACCCACCAGTTTGTGTCTTTTGAGTGGGTAGTTTAATCCATTTACATTTAGAGTTGTTATTAAAAGGTATTGTCTTACTCCTGACATTTAATTGTTTTTTGTTTGATTGATTTAAATACTTTTGTTCCTTTCTTCCCCTTTTATTGTTTGTCTTTGGTGTTTGTTGCTTCATTGGTTTTTGGAGGAAGTATGGCATAGTTTCTTTCTTTCTCACATTTGTATATCTGCTCCAACAGCGGTAATTGTTCTTTCTCTTGTATTCATAGTAGTGGTTATCATGTTTTGGGTTCCAGGTACAGGACTCCTTTAAGGATTTCTTGTAGAGCTGGTCGTGTGGTGATGAACTCCCACAACATTTGTTTGTTTGGGAAATACACTATTTCTCCTTCATTCTTGAAGGATAGCCTTGGGTCTTGTATTCTTCCGTGGCAGTTTTTTTCTTTTAGTACTTAAAATATATCATCCCAATCTCTTCTGGCCTACAAAGTGTCTGTTGAGAAGTCTGCTGTTAGTCTGATGGGGACTCCCTTATAAGTGACTTGATACTTTTGCTGTTTTGAGCATTCTCTTTTAATGCACACTGCATTAAAAACACAGAAAAATTGCTTTTAAAACTCAGAGTTTGGGGGACTGGAAAGGGATTTGATTTTCTAAAGAACTATTACAAATTTATGCAAATAAACCTTCCCATACTGGGCCGGCCCGGTGGCGCACTGGAGAGTGCGCAGCTTTGGAGCGCGGCAGTGCTCCCGCCGAGGGTTCAGATCCCATGTGGAGACCGGTTCCTGCTCACTGGCTGAGTGTGGTGCGGGCGTGACACCGAGGGTTGCGATCCCGTTGCCGGTCCCCGGTATGGGTGCGACACCAAGGGTTGCGATCCCGTTACTGGTCAGTAAAAAAGACAAAAAGGAAAAAAATAAATAAATAAACCTTCCCATATCTCTGTTCATAACTGTATGTTAATTTTTAAAATTACATATGCAGAAAACTAAAGTTATGTGAATTTCATATGTGGTATCAGGGGCTCTAACTGCTGTTTATCAAAAACGTACACATTTCTATATTAAAGGAAAAGGAAAGATATACAATTTTGGACAAAGAAAAATGAACACTATATAGAATTATAAAACATGTCATTCAAAAAAATTAAGACAAATAGACAGTTATACATAATTAAATTACGAAGAAAGTAATCCAGTTTAATTAAAAAAGCAAGGGGTGAACAACGCACTTGGCACTATTGGGAACAAAAGAAAAATGTTAAGGCCCTGTTCTTTTTATTAAGAGCAAAAAGAAAAATCCAGACAAGACTCGAGGACTATGGAGTTCAGCCAAAACACATTGAATGATTTTCACTAAATTTTTGGTGCTTTTATTTTTTCATTCTGTACCTGCATTTGAATTTTCTCTTTAACATGTACACCTGGTAAATTTTTTTCTTACTTGATGAGTCAGCTTAAATAATTTTAGAAAAAGGGCTTTCCTGGTGGCTCTACATTTTTTTCCCCCCTGCACTGCAGTCAGAAGTCGGCATGCGCTTTCAACTGGTTTAGATTATGAGGTTTCTGGGGAGAGTCAATGTTTCATGCATTGTCCAAATCGATTTCATAGTTGTTGAAAACATGTGGAAAGTTAACATATAACATAAAATGTGCAATGAAACAAGCTAAAGTTTAAAGTCCTACATCAAGGAAAGGAGAATTCACAGCAAGGTAAAGAGAAAAATATTAGTTTTCAGGAAAAGATTTTACAAAACAAGTGCCAATTGAGTTGAAGCTTGCAATACACATGTCAGTTACATGCCTAAGGAAGCCATCAGCTGGGCAATGTGCAGAATTGAGGGAGTGTAGTAATATTCTGAAAACACTGCATTTGAAAAAAGCATCAGGATTTATTAACTTAGAGTTGGACGGTTAAATCATGTTTCATAATATCTGGAAAGCATCCAGAAATGGGGTCATGAAGACTTTCCCCCTGAAATTTAATTATTTGTTGAATTTGGTTATATTTACTAAGTTATTGATATAACCTCTGCCATTAATAAAACAGGTGCTTCAAAGTATACATGTGTTGAATATAGGTAAACAAAAGAAGATGCTGTGATATCTGAGTAATAAAGAAAAAATAAGAATCTAAATATTATAGGGAAATTGAATAATGAAATATAGAGGCAATGCAAAATTATAAAGTCAGAAAATCTGCCTTGAAATTTCAATTCCAAGTTCCATGTTAAATGGAACTTGCTTGCTTTTAGGAATACATTTCTGATGTATAGAAATATTTAATACGTGGATTATAATCTAACAACAGTCATGAAATGTAGGGTAACAGTAGGGTGTTGTCAGAGAAGCATAACCTAATATATTTGTAATAATTTTGACATAGAGTTACATGTATTTGTAGCTAATCAAGTTAAATATATGACACAAATATGTCACTTGCCTCAAAAGTGTATTAGGATAAATAAATTCCAACTACTGACATCTCAAGATGTTATCTTCTGCCTTTGGGACACGGTTCATCTCTCTAAGACTCTCTTCAAGGCTCTTTTCACTTCCTTGTTCCTCAGGCTATAAATTAGAGGGTTCGAGGCAGGATTGATGACTGCATAGAATAAGGAAATCAATTTATCACCTTCAGCTGAATATAGAGATTTAGGCCTCATGTACATGAACATCCCTGTCCCATAATAAATGGTCACCACAGTCAGATGAGAGCTGCAGGTAGAGAAAGCTTTTTTTCCTACCCTCAGCTGAGTGCATCCTCATCACAGCAACCAGTATGTGTAGGTAGGGGAGGATAATCAGGAGGAAGGGGAGTAAGAGGGTGCCAAATGCTCCTAACCACCGTCATAGTCTCCTGCAGGGATGTGTCACCACAGAGCAAATGAAGAACAGGTACCTCACAAAAAATATGGTCAATTATGTAAGGGCCACAGAAGGGAGCTATGGTGAAGGAGAGGGGTACCACTGAGGCAAAGAAGCTGATGGTCCAGGCTCCCACAGCCAGCTGCACACATGTAGACCAGTTCATGATTACCAGGTACAAACCTGTGCAATCTGCTTCCGTAAAACAAGCTTGCTCTTACTTAGCAACAGTGAAGCCATCTTAAAAGCTGTTACACCAAGGGACACACACACACACACACACACACACACACACACAC
>NW_007734348.1:37220-68433 GCF_000696425.1 Galeopterus variegatus | reverse complement strand
GAGCTTGCTCGATCTTAGCAACAGTGAAGCCATCTTAAAAGTTGTTACAGCAAGACACACCTTGCCCCCCCCCCCCAGGACCTGCTAGACACACAGGATGTTCTGCAACCACCAACACAGCTGGCTTGCAGAAGCTAAAATATCTAGGTTACAGCAGAGTATAAAACTTTCCACATAAACATGTCTTCAAAGAGGCCTTTGGGTAAGGGTCTTATCACACCTGGGCATATGGGGCGAGAAGTGTGGTTACCTGAGGAGGGGTCTCTGAGAGCTGGCCTACTTCTCATCTACACAGGAAAGAGCTGAGAGCTGACAGCCTGTGGTTTTCTTGCTAACACAAGCACGGGTTTGTAACCACAGAGCTATGGGGTACAGAAGTATTCAGCTGTTTTTATGTCTTCTCATTGCAAAGCCGAACCAGCAGATGGCCAAGTATTTATCAGTAAAGAAGCCTGAGGGGAAATTACCTAAAAACAGATGGGGGCCAGCCAATAAGTTTTAAGGTCACTTAAGTTAGCCAATAAGCGCTGCTTACTGCCTTGTCTCTTGGCCGCCAGAAAAACTGCCCCAGGAAATGTATAAAAGGATAGCTAAAAGGCCTAACGGGGTCTCACCCCAGCTCGGCGGTGAGATCCCAACATGTTGAAGGTAAAAAATCTCTTGCTGATTGCATTGCTCCTGGTCCTGTGGTCTCTTTGAGGCGAGTCTTCCGTTCTATGTGAGACTGGGCTTCAACCCAAATCTTACATATCTTGGGGGCTCGTCCGGATTTCCACTCGCTCTCCCAGGGACCAAAGACTGAAGAGCAGAGAAACACTCAGGCAGCAGGTACCACAGTTGTCTGTCCGTTGTTGTGTTTCAATTCATGTCTCTGTTGTCTGTGATTTGGTTTCAGTTTTACCGAGGCTGTAAGGCAGAGCCATCAGTTTTGTTTTCTGGGGCTCCAAGTGGAGCCATGTGGTGTGGTCCTGCGGTGGGGCAGACATGCCGGCACACTGCAGCCACAAGAATCATGGAGGACGCTCCAGATTCTTCAGTCAGAGACGAACAAGTTCGGCTCCACGGGAGAGCTCTAAGACAGAGATCCCTTCCATGTACTCTGATAATCAGGTTGTGGTGCCCCTGGCAAGGGCACATCAGTGTTTTGCTTTTTGTTTGTCTAGTTACATGTGTGTTGGGACTAATGACTCATTGGGGCGACATGGGACATACTGTTTCAACTCCCTTGAATCTGACTTTAAAACACTGGACTGAGGTAAAAACTAGAGCTCATAACCTCTCTGTGCAGGTCAAAAGAAACAAATGGGTAACACTTTGTTCATCAGAATGGCCAACTTTCCAACTTGGATGGCCCGCTGAATGTTCCTTTTCTCTGCTACTGGTTGCAGCAATCAAAAGCAGAATTTTTGGTTCCCCCTCTAAAAGTCATCCTGACCAAGTCCCTTACATTGTTGTGTGAGAAGACTTGGTCACATACCCACCTTTGTGGGTTCAACCCTTCCTCCCCTTAACAGGTCCAATGGCAGTGTTTGCCCTCAAAGAAGGCAAAGAAAAACCTCCTGTGTTGCAAGATACAGACCTGGGCCTTCTCCTCTTGGATCCCCCTCCCCCTTACCCCCCAGCTCTTCATCCACAGGTCACACAGCCCCATCAACCCCGCCAGCTGAAATGCAAAGCTCTGGACCAGCACGGGGAACTTGCAGTTGGCGTGCAGGATCTCCAGATGCAATCCATACTTTCCCTCTTAGGGCGTATGGCCTCCCTGACGAGGAAGGCAACCAGCCCCTGCAGTATTGGCCTTTCTCTTCCTCTGATCTTTATAATTGGAAATCTCAGAATCCCCCTTTTTCTGAAAACCCCCAAGGACTCACTAATCTTGTAGAATCCCTCCTCTTTACCCATCAGCCCACTTGGGATGACTGTCAGCAGCTCCTTCAGGTCCTATTCACCACTGAAGAAAGGCAACAAATCCTCCTGGAAAGCCAAAAGAATGTTCCAGGGCCTGACAGGAGACCCACCCTCCTCCCTGATGTCATCGATGCAGGGTTCCCTCTGGCTCAGCCTAACTGGGATTTCTACTCAGCAGAAGGTAGGGAGCACCTGAAGGTTTACCGCCAGGCTCTAATGGCAGGTCTCTGTGGGGCAGTTAAATGCCCCACCAATTTGGCTAAGGTAAGGGAAGTAACCCAGGAGCCCAATGAGTCTACATCAGCTTTTCTAGAGAGACTCATGGAGGCATTCCATCAGTTTACTCCCTATGATCCTAGTATTGAAGAGCATAAGGCTACAGTGACAGTTGCCTTCATTGATCAGTCCAGTAAAGACATTAAGAAAAAATTATAGAAGCTAGAAGGGTTACAAGATAAGACCCTGAGAGAATTAGTGCAAATAGCTTTAAAGGTTTATCACAATAGAGAGTCAGAAGAAGAAAAAAAAGAAAGAAAACAAAAAGAACAGGAAGCTAGAGAGATTAAGAGAGAAAAGCATCAAGAGAAAATACTTTCACAAAATTCTGGCCAGTATAGTTAGAGAGGCCAGGGAACCCAGTAAGACAGCACCTGGGGAAAAGAAGGACCCCCTAGCTAAAGACCAGTGTGCCTATTGTAAAGAGAAAGGGCACTGGGTCTGAGATTGCCTCAAGAGAAAGAACAGAAAGCCCCAAACCCCCAGAGTCCTGGCCCTGCAAGAAGATAGCTACTAGGGGGGACGGGGTTCGGACTCCCTCCTCGAACCCAGGGTAACTTTAATGGTGGAGGGGAAGCCTACCCAATTCATGGTGGACACAGGAGCTGAACACTCAGTACTTTTACAAGCTGGGGGGCTGCTCCTCCCCCAAAAAATCATGGGTACAAGAGGCCAATGGAAATAAACAATATTCATGGACTACCCAAAGAACGGTGGATCTTGGCGTGGGCCGAGTATCCCACTCATTCATTGTCATTCTGGAGTGCCCTTACCCACTGTTGGGAAGAGATCTCCTAACCAAGATGGGTGCCCAAATTCATTTTAGTCCTGAGGGATCTCAGTTGTTCAATCAGCAGGGAAAACCTCTCCAAGTATTGACTCTAAGACTAGAAGATGAGTACCAACTGCTTGAACAGCAGAAACAAGAGACTGGACAGATGAACTGGTGGTTAAAAAACTACCCCCAGGCGTGGGTAGAAACCGCAGGAATTAGAAAAGCTAGAAACAGGCCTCCTGTCCACATAGAGCTAAAAGCTCAAGCCAGTCCCATAGCAGTGGGGCAGTACCCAATGTCCCGGGAGGCACGAGAAGGCATCAAGCCCCACATCATGCGCTTGCTCCAGCTGGGGGTCTTACGGAAGTGCCAGTCTGCTTGGAACACTCCCTTGCTGCTGGTCCGCAAGCCCGGTACGAACGACTAGCTGATCTCTATGCCACCGTTCCTAATCCTTACAATCTCTTAAGTTCTTTACCTCCAGACAGGACCTGGTACACTGTACTAGATCTCAAAGATGCATTCTTCTGCTTGCCGTTGGCTCCCAAAAGTCAAGATTGCTTCGCCTTGGAGTGGAGAGACACACAGGCTGGTCTGACGGGGCAGCTCACCTGGACCCGTTTGCCTCAAGGATTTAAGAACTCTCCTACCATATTTGATGAGGCCCTCCACCAGGACTTGGCCGTGTTCTGGGCCTCCAACCCTCAGGTAACTCTGTTACAGTATGTAGATGACCTCCTCCTGGTAGCAGCCGATGAGAAACTGTGCCTGGAAGGAATGAAGCGTCTCCTCACAGAGCTGGGAGAAATGGGCTACCGCACCTCCGCCAAAAAGGCCCAGATCTGTAAACAACAGGCCAGTTACCTGGGGTACCTTCTCAAAGATGGGAAAAGGTGGTTATCAGAGGCCAGAAAAGAAACAGTGTTTCACCTTCCGCCACCCTCTAACCAGAGGCAAGTCAGAGAATTTTTGGGTACTGCGGGGTTTTGCTGCCTGTGGATACCCAATTTTGCTGAAATGGCAGCCCCCTTATATCCCCTCACTAAAAACAGTCAGCCCTTCAAATGGGAAGAAAAAGAACAATAGGCATTTGATAATATCAAAACGGCCCTAATGTCTGCACCAGCTCCAGGACTCCCAGACATAACTAAACCCTTCCACCTGTACATGGCAGAAAATAAGGAGATTGCAAAGGGGGTGCTAACCCAAAGACTGGGACCTTGACACAGGCCCGTGGCCTATCTATCCAAAAAGCTAGACCCAGTTGCCTCAGGGTGGCCAGCTTGTCTGAGAATTGTGGCGGCAGTTGCAATTCTAGTAAAAGATGCTGATAAACTGACAATGGGACAAAATTTGGTGATCTCAGTGCCTCATGCCTTAGAAAGTGTTGTCCGCCAGCCTCCTGACCGCTGGCTCACCAACGCGCGCATGACTCATTATCAGACTTTGTTACTAAACCCAGATCAAATAACCTTTGCTCCACCAACAAGCCTAAATCTAGCCTCGCTGTTACCGGACCCAGACCGTGACCCTCCCATCCATAATTGCCAACAAGTGCTTGCAGAAACCCACGGATGGAGAAAGGACTTGTCAGATCAGCCTCTACCAGATGCCAAGGCCACTTGGTTCACAGATGGCAGCAGCTTCCTGGAAAATGGAGAGCAAAAGGCTGGAGCGGCAGTGGTAGATGGCCAGAAACTGGTTTGGGTTCAGGCTTTGCCCGCCGGGACATCCTCCCAAAAAGCAGAGCTCATTGCTCTCACAAAAGCTCTAGAACTAGGAAAAAATAAAAATATCAACATCTACACGGACAGCAGGTATGCCTTTGCCACTGGTCATGTGCACAGTGCAATATATAAGCAGCGAGGTCTTTTGACTTCAGAAGGAAAGGAAGTCAAAAACAAGGCAGAAATTATAGCCCTGCTGGAAGCCCTCCTGGGACCGCTAAAAGTGAGTATCATACACTGCCCGGGGCACCAAAAAGGAAATTCCCCAATTGCCAGGGGAAACAACCTGGCCGACTCTGAGGCAAGAGCAGCAGCCCGCGGGTCCTCAACCATACTGCTGGTGAGTGTTCCTGAGCCAGAAAAGCCCAAATGTCAACCACTGTTCTGGTATTCAGTTGAGGACATAGCAGAAATGTCCAAAGATTCCAGTAATTATACTGACCCAAACACTGGATATTGGCACACAGCCACAAGTAAACTTATTTTGCCACAGAAACAAGCACAGGCCATGCTTAAACAAATGCATCAGTGGACCCACCTGGGGACAGACAAGATGATTCAGACTGTTAAAAAGACTGAATACCATGTCCTAGGGCTTAGACAACTGGTTGAGCAAATAGTCAAAAATTGTAAACCTTGCCAAAAAGTAAATGTGTGCAACAGTGCCACAGAACCTGGCAAAAGACCTAGGGGAGACCGACCAGGGCTACACTGGGAAGTAGATTTTACTGAAATCAAACCTGGTAAATATGGTTATAAGTATCTCCTAGTCTTCGTAGACACCTTTTCAGGATGGGTGGAAGCATTTCCCAACAAAACAAGAGACTGCCACCGTTGTGGTCAAGAAAATCCTGGAAGAGATCTTCCCACGCTTCGGAGTGTCTAAGGTAATCGGATCTGACAATGGGCCTGCCTTCGTCGCCCAGGTAAGTCAGGGAGTGGCCAGATTCCTGGGGACCTCTTGGAAATTACATTGTGCATACAGGCCCCAGAGTTCAGGACAGGTAGAGAGAATCAACAGAACTCTAAAAGAGACACTGACCAAATTAACCATGGAGACTGGCGCAAACTGGGTGGTGCTCCTCCCTCTGGCCTTATTTAGAGTCAGGAATACCCCCTCCTGGCTTAACCTAACCCCCTTTGAAATTCTCTATGGTGCCCCAGCACCCTTAACCTTGCTGGGAGACACAGTTGCCCCTGCAACTTTCGGGCTCCAGTCTGCATGCCGTCGTAACCATGATTTGTATGCTAGGTTAAAAGGACTGCAAACGCTGCAGAGGACAGTCTGGGAACCCCTAAAGGCCATCTACGAACCCAGGACCCCTGACATCTCTCACCGGTTCCAGGTTGGAGACTCTGTCTACGTGAGGCACCAACACCCCCACTCGCTGGAGCCTCATTGGAAAGGACCTTACCTGGTGCTCCTAACAAACCCTACAGCTGTCAAGGTGGACGGAATTTCTGCCTGGATCCACGCCTCACACGTAAAGCCGGCGCCACCCGAGGACCACAACACAGACGACAGCACCACCTGGAAAGTCCACAGTTCCAAGGACAATCCCTTACAGTTAAAAATCACCCAGTCGCGTGGAAAACTGTAAGATGAAAATTCATGTATTTCTGCTTTGTTTTGTTATTTCTCTCCAGAACCTTAAAGCTTATAGCTCCCATGCCCCCAGAAATCTCACTTGGTATGTTATTAATGGGGTAGGAGACATCATCTGGAGTCAGTCCAAAGTAACTCCAGGAAACTGGTGGCCTGACTTATTTCCAGATGTTTGTAAGCTTGCTATAGGGGTAGCAGGTAGCGGGAGTTTTGGGTGGGACCTTGATGACTGGACAGACCAACAGCAGCCCCCAGGGGAATCTACCCCTGTAACCTCTGAACGGCTTGGACTTGACGGAGGTGGGGGATGCCGTTATGTACTTCGAAGGGCTATCCTAAGAACCCTAACGTTTTATGTGTGCCCAGGGTACCATCGAGGCAGGCACCTTAGCAAGTGTGGAGGAAAAAAACATTATTTCTGTAAAAAATGGACATGTGAAACAACAGGAGATACATACTGGAAACCATCCTCTAGTTGGGACTATATAACTGTAGTCGCCAACTATTCCCATCCAGCCGAATGGAGAAATGCTATGGGAGCCTGCTCGGGGTGGTGCCATCCCTTAAAAATTTCATTTACACCTAAAGGAAAACAGGCTGTTGGCTGGGATAAAGGATATATGTGGGGGCTGCGATTCTATAAAGACTTTTATGATGATGGATTGTTATTTACCATAAGACTCAAGACAGAAATCCAGTATACAGCCATGGGTCCAAATAAATACCTAGCCCCCATAAGACCGCAGGCTGTGCCCTTACCCCAAAGTACCCAGCCAGAGGTCACAACCCCTGCCCTAGAAGTAAACGTAACTAAGGCAAATACAACTGGACCCCCTAAAACATAAAACCTCGGGAGAACAACAATCAGGACTAGTTTGGTTGGTCTCTGAGACTTTTAAAGTGTTAAATAAAACCAACCCCAATGCTACCTGCTCTTGCTGGCTTTGCTATAATGTAGATCCCCCATATTATGAAGGAATAGCCTTCCAAAGTAAAATTAATACCAACACTGACTCCTTTAGCAGTCGGTGACAGCAGCAAGTAAAACTCACCTTGTCAGCAGTTGCAAGAATAGGAACCTGTGTAGGATCAGTTCCCCCTTCACACAGCTATCTGTGCAACCAGATCCTAGAAATAACCCAGTGGTCTAATAACTTATATCTGGTGCCCCCCCCCGCCCCGAGGGATGGTGGGCCTGCTCTACCGGGATTACGCCCTGTGTAAACCTGCAAGTCCTGAATTTAACCAGAGACTACTGTGTCTTAATCCAATTAATGCCTAGAATTACTTATTACCCTTATGAGAGCCTGCTGGGTAACAGGGACTCCAAAGGCCGCCCTACTAAAAGAGAACCCCTAAGCATCATGCTCTCAGTCCTCTTAGGCTTAGGACTAGGAACAGCCGAGGCGGCCACAGGAGCCTCGGCTCTAGTAATTCAGCATCAGAATTTCCAAGATTTGCAAGCAGCCATAGATGCTGACATCAGAGAAATAAAAAACTCCATTACCAAATTACAGGAAGTAGTCTTACAAAATCGGAGGGGGTTAGACCTTCTGTTCCTCCAGCAAGGAGGACTCTGTGCCACCCTAAAAGAAGAACGTTGCTTTTATCTAGACCACTCCAGAATAATAAAAGACTCTATGGCAAAGGTCCGAGAAAGTTTAGCAAAACGAAAAGCTGAACATAATCAAAATCAAAGCTGGTTTAAATCCTGGTTAAATGCTTCCCCGTGGTTCACCATCCTAATATCCACCTTGCTCGGGCCCCTGATAATTATAATGTTACTGTTAACTTTTGGTCCATGTGTTCTAAACCGTGTGCTGAATTTTGTCAAAGATCGTATAACCGCTGTTCAAATCATGATGCTAAGGCAGCAATACCAGGCCTTAGGCCAACAGGAAACTGAAATTTTATGATTAAAATTTGTACATAGAAAAAGGGGGGAATGAAAAATACTAACCTGGGCAATCTGCTTTTGTAAAACAAGCTTGCTCTAACTCAGCAACAGTGAAGCCATCTTAAAAGCTGTTACACCAAGGGACACACACACACACACACACACACACACACACCTCCTCCCCCCTCCAGGACTTGCTAGACACACAGGATGTTCTGCGACCACGAACACAGCTGGCTTGCAGGAGCTAAAATATCTAGGTTACAGCAGAGCATAAAACTTTCCACATAAACATGTCTTCAAAGAGGCCTTTGGGTAAGGGTCTTATCACACCTGGGTATATGGGGCGAGAAGTGTGGTTACCTGAGGAGGGGTCTCTGAGAGCTGGCCTGAAACTTTCCACATAAACATGTCTTCAAAGAGGCCTTTGGGTAAGGGTCTTATCACACCTGGGCATATGGGGCGAGAAGTGTGGTTACCTGAGGAGGGGTCTCTGAGAGCTGGCCTACTTCTCATCTACACAGGAAAGAGCTGAGAGCTGACAGCCTGTGGTTTTCTTGCTAACACAAGCACGGGTTTGTAAACACAGAGCTATGGGGTACAGAAGTATTCAGCTGGTTTTTTTTTTTTTTTTTTTTTGTCTTTTTGTCTTTTTTCGTGACCCGCAATGGGATCGCAACCCTCGGTGTTGCTCCCGCACCTCGCTCACGCTCCTGCACCTCGCTCAGCCAGTGAACTGCCGGTCTGTATGTGGGATCCGAACCCTCGGCAGGAGAGCCGCAGCGCTTCCCAAGCGGCGCACTGTAGCAGTGCGCCAACAGGCCGGCCCAATATTCAGCTGCTTTTATGTCTTCTCATTGCAAAGCCGAACCAGCAGATGGCTAAGTGTTTATCAGTAAAGAAGCCTGAGGGGAAATTACCTAAAAACAGATGGGGGCCAGCCAATAAGTTTTAAGGTCACTGAAGTTAGCCAATAAGCACTGCTTACTGCCTTGTCTCCTGGCCACCAGAAAAACTGCCCCAGGAAATGTATAAAAAGACAGCTAAAAAGCCTAACAGGGTCTCACCCCAGCTTGGGGGAGATCACAACGCGTTGAAAGTAATAAATCTCTTGCTGATTGCATTGCTCCTGGTCCTGTGGTCTCTTTGAGGCGAGTCTTCCCGTTCTATGTGAGATTGGGCTTCAGCCCCAATCTTACACAGGTACCGCAGAGGGTAACAAATGGCCATGTAGTGGTCCAGAGCCATGATTGTCAAAATAATGCACTTGGAGGCTCCCATGAACAGGGAGATTTAGGTCTGGGCAAGGCAGAGTTCGTAAGAGATGACTTTCTTGAAAGTAAGGAGGTTGAAGAGCAACTTGGGCACCACAGCTCTGGTGTAAAATATGTTGAGAAAGGCCAAGTGGCATAGGAAAAAATACATGGGGGTCTGGAGACAGGAATCAGTTATAACCAAAACAATAACTGCTGTGTTTCCAAAGACATTAACCATGTAAACCAGAGAGAAAAGGAAGAAGAGGGGTACCTCGGTCTGGGGGTGATTGGAAAATCCTAGAAGGACCAGCTCAGTGACGGTGCTGAAATTTTTCTGAGACATCTTTGGGGCCAGAATTAAACTACTGATGTGGAGAGAAGAAGAGATATCCTTTGAAGACATAGAATCATGATGAGGTAATAAAAGCACACTAATTCTTTAACACCATTAAATACTATCCAGGAGAGTATATTCATTGACTCACTGGATGGAATTACCTGTTTTTTGAAAATTTCATTTACATTCATACCAAAGTTTGAAAAATGCTTTCATATATTATAATGAAAAGATTCTATTTAGATTCTGAAAGTGACTATAAATACAAAAACACGAAAATGCACAGAGATGCGCATACAAGCAAATAAAGAATAAATTATTTTTAAGTTCTCTTTTACCGCCTTTGCCAATGTGTGCAGTGCAAGCTTTTAAGAAGAAACTTTGTTTTTGGTTTAGTAACATATTTTTCCATTTGTAGTATGAGAGCTCATAACATGATCTTTCAGAATTTGCTAAAATGAGGGTGAAAGTAAAATATAAAATAATTTTAAGAAGTTTTTTTTTTTAAAATGAAATTAGAGGATTGTAGTAAGTTGGTGAAATTCTAAACATGAGTAAGTGGCAAAGAGGGACATAAAATTCAGGTAATCTGATTCGCACGTGCTTGGCTGTTTTTGCATTTACACTGCAGAGATGAGAGGCTCATTTCAATTCATAAGTTTGTTCACTTACAGGGAAATGTTGTATATGCTTTGGGATTCAGAGGAAAATATTAATTAAACTCATATCTGATCCAATTTCTACAAAAAGAGGCAAATGTTACATACTCTTAACATGGACTTGAGGAAAAAGTGAGCTCCTTCACTTATTTTAATTTTCACCACTTTACATTTTTAACGAACTGTGTTTCAGGCAGAAATACAAACTTTGTATCTCAAATAATAGGTTATCTAGTTTCTTCTAAATAATGTCTAAGAAATAGATTTTTTCCTTTAACTTACCATTGTCCTCTCTTCTCAGATATGTATACAGTTAGACCATGTCGTTGCAGAAGCACACACTCAAAACTCACTGTGTACATCCTCTTGGTCCCTTCAAATCATATAATTTTAATTATGTAAAAGTTATATCCTGAAAAAAATGATAGCAGATTAAGGGAAATGAAGGTTTGGGAAATCATTTAACCTAAAATATAATAACAGTACTAATGATATAAC
The DNA here is from genome assembly GCF_000696425.1 of Galeopterus variegatus. Taxonomy (NCBI): domain Eukaryota; kingdom Metazoa; phylum Chordata; class Mammalia; order Dermoptera; family Cynocephalidae; genus Galeopterus; species Galeopterus variegatus. Next base: position 57,494 of record NW_007734348.1, on the reverse strand, counting down.
AGTACAGCTAAGTTATTGCAAATTTGCTAGGTGTCTTACAATGTTATAAGTGCCTTATTTGGATTAATTCATTCAATTTACACAATAACCATGTGAGATGGATTGCACTTTTATCCCCATTCTGTAATGATAAAGTGTTACACAAAGACCATAACCACCTGCCAGGTATACATAGCCAGTTAGTGATAGGGCTAGGATTTAAATCAAGGGAGGCTGGTTCTGATTCAGACTATTAACCCATAGTTTTTCCTAAATATCAGAAGCTCACATTAATCAGCTTAACACCGAGGACCACAGAAAATGACTGTATCACCAATGTTTCCTCGTCTGTAACATCATTTTTTTTCTTTTTTCTTTTATTTTTCTTAGCACTTACAGATACTTGGTGACAAATAAAGACAGGCAAATATTTAGAAATACCAATATCATTTATATTTTGATCCAGCCACATGTCTAAAAGTTCTTTTCTCAAAAATAATAAAAAAATATTAATAACAAGTATTCTCACCCTTAAGAAAGAAGGAAAAGTTAGAAGGACTTCTTCAAATACAAAGAAATTACCATTAAGAAATTACAGTCTCTCTTGAGTGCTAATAAAAGACATTTTGCAAAGATGATGAAAAGTTTAGTCTTGGAGAAACGTTAGAATGAGACATCAATGTTTATTTTTAAATGTCAAATTCACTCATATTTCATTATTCCAAATTGCCTTGATGTTATGATTTTGCCAGTCTCTACAGAAACTGCACTCAAGAAGGAAACCTTCCTGGGCTCTCACTGGTGTTGATAGTGCCTGGTCCCTGTTTACTTCTGTCTCAATTTGAAACACGCTTTCTATTTCCTTTTCTGGAACACAGGTGGGACACTGAGATAAGATGGTATTGAAATAACTACGCTGTTGTTTGTTACACAGAATTCAGAGCAAGTAACAAGTCTGTATATTCCGAGACATTAACAAATATGAGATCCCAATCCCTAAGGAATCTTCTTAACTTTCCACAGATGTTCTGCTTTTAGGAGACAGAAAGAAAGGAAACAAAAACACAATTAGGTGCTGCTCAAATGAGAAAAAGCTAACTTTCTGATCCCAGTGAGTGTGTGCATGGGACTTCTGAATATCGTTCCTTTGTCTATAATAATTTTACATCAGGTACATGAAAGAAAGCTAATACGTACAGACATTTTTCAGGAACTTGACTGCCCTCCTATTGATTTCTAAATATAAATTCCGTACCTTTACTACATTTCCAATGACATCAGGCACTGACATTTTCTTTCCTTTTTAACAAACTGTAATCACAGGAATACTTAATGTGGCTCTTTTTTGATTTCATAGTTTTATATTTTTATTAAAAATATTTAATTGACGGGCCAGCCCGGTGGCGCACTCGGTAGAGTGCAGCGCTTGGGAGCGCGGCGGTGCTCCCGCCGAGGGTTCGGATCCCATATAGAGACTGGTCCGCTCACTGGTTGAGCTCGGTACGGGCACGACACCAAGGGTTGCAATCCCGTTGCCGGTCGCGGTACGAGCATGACACCAAGGGTTGTGATCCCGTTACCGGTCACGAAAAAAGACAAAAAGGAAAAGAAAATATTTAATTGACAAAATCATATATATTCAAGATATACAATGTCGTGATTTGATATACATATACATTTTATCACATCCAATTAGCACACATGTAGTGCATTAGATGACAGACACAGTCCTGGCCATGCTTTAGAAAACTTATATGGAAAATATAGTTTGCATTTTGTATACATGTGTGGAAATTACATAAACCTTCCTGGAAGTGAAATGTTTGAGTAAGAAGAAATTAGACTGAGAAACTGGACAATTCTTTGACATGTCTGAGGTCCATTGGTTAACATATAGAGAATCAGGCTGTGTGTTCATACATGACCAAAACATCTGTGTATCGCAGGATTCTCAGCAGAACTTGTAAATCAACTGATACACAGGAATAAACATGAGACAGAAGAGAAAAATTTTAGTTGTATTGGTAGAATGGCTATATTTTGAGAGCATTTTAGTTCAAACTGCTAAAAAATACCGTAGATTAGGTGATTGATAAACAACAAAAACTGATATTACACAGTTCTGGAAGCTTTTTGATCAAGATCTGGGTGCCCGCATGGTCAGGTTGTGTAGAGGACTCTCTGTTCTGGGTTGCAAACTGTCAACTTTTCATTGGATCCTCACATGGCGGCTTTCTCACCTATTACTATGGGGGCACTAATCCCATTCATGAAGGTTTCACCCTCATGACTTTACCTCCAAAGTCTCCAAACTTCAAATACCATAACATTGGGATTAGGGTTTCAACATGTAAGTTTTGGGGAGACACACAGATTCAACCTATTTCACAGGTATATTGGTTAGGTATACAGACTAAATGGCCTTCTAGTCCTTTCTGCTGAAATTCGAATTGGCCATGTGAATTTACCTAGTGGGACATAAGGTACAAAAGTATAAGGTTTTCACAAAATGTCTTTGGAAATAAACTGAAATAAACTAAAAAAACAATCAACCAGGTACATGATAGGAATGACCAATTTAAACATCAAATAAGCAATTTTATTTATTCCCACTGATGTTATATTGCCCAAATTATATTTTTCATTTATGTACTTCTCTGTCCACTCTACATCAAAATCCTGTTCATCTTTAAAAACTCTATTTGATTCACCTTCCTTGTAATTCCTCCCCAAATTTCTTCAGTACATACTGAGCTTTCCCATCTTACACTCATAATTTATACTGTAAGATTTGGGCCAAGAAGCCAATCTCACATAGAACGGGAAAGGCTCGCCTCGAAGAGACCACAAGACCAGGAGCAATGCAATCAGCAAGAGATTTATTAATTCCAACGCATTGGGGTCCCACCACCAAGCTGGGGTAAGACCCCGTTAGGCTTTTGAGTTGTCTTTTTATACATTTTGGTAGGCAGACTTTAAGCATCAGGTACATTTTAGCCAATGCAAGCAAGCCAACAGTACATTAGCTAATTTTGTGGTTAGCCTTTAGCAGGGACTTTCCACCCATCCCTCCCCCACATTACTATTTTTAATAATATGGTGTTACTTGTGCTGACTTTAACTGGCAGCTAGTGACATCCTGTTAGGCATACAGGATGTTCTGCAAAGGCGAGCACAGCTGGCTTACAGAGGCTGAGATAGGTCACTATAAAACTTTCCATAGAGACATGTTTAAAGAAGATTTTGGGTAAGGGGTCTTTATCACACCTGGGCAGGAAGTGTGGTTACTTGAGGAGGGGTCTCAGAAAGCTAGCCTATTTCTCATCTACACAGGAAGAAGGAGTTGAGAGCTGACAGCCTGTGGTTTTCTTGCTGACACAGGCACAGGCTCGTGACCACAGAGCTGCAGTAACGGGGTCAAAGATGGGTTGGGGCGGGTATTACCAAAAAGGGTTGGGGGGTCGCTTTTACCTCTGGTGTGACAGCCTTTAAGATGGCTTCACTGTTGTTGAGTTAGAGCAAGCTTGTTTTACAGAAGCAGATTGCACAAGTTAGTATTTTTCAGTACTATCACTGCTACTAGCAATCTACTAATTCTGTAAACTATTAATTTTCTACTGCTGTCCAACAAATCATCCCACACTTTAGCAGGTAAAACTATAAACAATTTCTTATTTGACAGCATTGTAACATTGACTGAATTTAACATTTATCTTGAACTTATTTGCCTGCCTACCAATGACAACTTATTTCTACTTCTAGTTTTCCTCACTTTTAGGCTCTTCTCTCACTGTATTTTCTCCAGTTTCCCTTTTACCTAAGATGTCATTGTTTTCAGTATTATATTCTCCAAAATTTTATCTTGCCACTGTACGTGCTTTTCCATCTATATGTCAATTGAGGATGTTAATAATAGTTTCAGTATTATATTCTTGTTTGCAGGATTAAATGAGATCTTAGAAATCTTTCTAACACATTTAAAAAAACATGAGAAAAGTGAAAGCTATATTTTTGTTATTACTTGGTTACACTTGTAGGTAGTTTGAGAAAGTTAACAAAGTATCTTTAAATATGTGTAGGTCTTCCTCAACCTCAATAAGACAGAAAAAAAACTCTATAATATATTATGCTTTTTAAAAAATTAAGCTGAGGGGCCGGCCCAGTGGCGCACTGGAGAGTGCGCCGCTTGGGAGTGCGGTGGTGCTCCCGCCGAGGGTTCGGATCCCACATACAGACCGGTTCCCGCTCACTGGCTGAGCGTGGAGCAGGTGCAACACCGAGGGTTGCGATCCCGTTGCCGGTCCCCGGTACGGGTGCGACACTGAGGGTTGCGATCCCATTACCGGTCAGTAAAAAAGACAAAAAAAGGAAAAAAAAAATTAAGCTGAGAAACAGGACCCTGAAAGATTTTTATTTCTTTTTACATGGATCCTCAAAGTTCAGTTCCCTGTGTTACACCATTTTAATTTCCATCTCAGGGAAATCTTGCAAAGTCCAGTCAATGGTATGGGCAGGAACCCATTCAACACTCCTGTTCTCTTCACTGCTATTTTTACAGAATCAAAATCCAAATTTATTCTCTTAATTCATCTCTTTTACATCTCTCTGACATAGGCATCCTCCTATTGACTGAGGGATGTGGATGATTTCAGGATATTATTATAAGGAATCCTTATCATTCTGTCTTCTTCAAAGCAAGCAGTGATACTTACTCAGAGTCTGGGAAATGTGTAAAAATTATATCAAAGTGACCATAAGTTCTCATGTTTCCCCCTGGCACTTTGCTTCAATCCAGTTAATACAACTCAAGCCTTACAAAGTTAAGGATATATGAATATGAATTTAGATAACTTATATGTGCTGTAAGCTTTCTAATCTGAAAATTAGGTAAGAATAATTGCAAAATTATAATTTACTAAATGAAGATTTCTAATGGAAGTTAGCCTGTTGAATATATACAAAATTTATTTTGAAATTGAAGAAGATTTTTTTACATTAATCAAAAAGAATACAATGGAGTGACTGTGTGTTAAGCAAAAATAAATGAGTCATAAATAGGAAATAAATATTGCAGATGAGAAACTAAATTACTATTAATTACAGAGAAAATTAGAATTTGTGTATGAATGCAAAAACATCAAATGAAAATATTTCAATGTCAAAATTGTTTAATTTATTAAAACATAAATCCATTATGCAAATGGAAAACTGGAGGTTGGAAAAATTATTTGCCGAATAAATTAAATAATACTGTGATAAGTATTGAACTGAGAATGACATTAGAACATTTTTGAAATCAGAAAAGATATCACAAACTAGTCCAACTCTGAAAAATGTGAAATCCACGAGTATTTTTTCTACTATGAAAAATTAAGTTTGAGTTATCTTTCCTCAATGCTTCTTCTCTGACTTCAAGAAAAAAATGAGTCTCACAATAATAAACAGATGTTTTCTGTCACCCCACATTTACTGTTTCCATTAAATACATAATATGCCCAGAGTAGGTGAAAAACCTATATTAACAATTTCTAAACAGTGTGAGGTAATTTTATCAGCTACATCTTGTACATTATCACAGGAATGAAAGTATTGTAGAAATACTTTTTTAAAAATTGGTTATGTATATTCATGGGGCACAAAGCTGACTGTCACCACCTGTGTCCAAGATGTGATGATCAGATCAATACTATCAGTATGCCCATTACCACAACTTGCAATTATTCCCTGTGTTCCTCACCCAACCTCCCCACAACCTCTCTCCTCCTCCCCTGCTCCATCCCTGGCAACTCTACTTATGTTCTCCCCCTCTGCAAGTCCAACACACCCCTGTGGTCCTTCTTTCTTTCCTTCTTTCTCTGTTAACTCCCATTTATGAGTGAGGACATGTGGTATTGTTCCCTCTGTAAGGCAGACATTTTGAGGTTCCAAGATCTTGGGGTAAGGTGAAGAAAATAAGTACAGGAATTCCTTCATCTATAATCCTGTAAAATCTTGGTTATTTTCCCAAAAGATATATTCCACAGTTGGGTTGTTCATTACTGATGTATTAAAAATACTGCTTTTTATTTGTTGATCTTATAGGCAACAAAAGAAAAAAATAAATAAATGGGATTATATCAAATTAAAAATCTTCTGCACAGGAAAGGAAATAATCAACAGAGCAAAAAGAGGACCTACAGAATGGGAGAAAATATTTGCAGCTATACATTTGACAAAGAATTAATATCTAGAATATACAAAGAACTCAAACAACTACACGGTTAGAAAACAAATCATCCAATCAAAAAATGGGCAAAGTAGATGAATTGACATTTTTCAAAGGAACACATGCAAATGGCCAACAGGTACATGAAAAAATGCTCAGCATCACTAGTCATCAGAGAAATGCAAATCAAAACCACACTGAGATATCATCTCAACCCAGTTAGACTGGCCATTATTAAAATGACTGAGAATAACAAATGCTGGCAAGGATGCAAGGAAAGGGGAACTCTTCTACAGTGTTGGTGGGACTTTAAATTAGCACAGCCATTATGGAAAACAGTATGGATGTTTCTCAAACAACTACAGATAGAACTACCATATGATCCAGCAATACCACCAAATGGGTATATTTCCAAAGGAATGGAAATTATCATGTTGAAAGGATACATGCACTCCCATGTTCATTGCAGCTCTATTTACAATAGCCAAGATATGTAACTAACCTAAGTGTTTATTGACGGATGACTGGATAAAAAAAAATGTGGTATATATACACAATGAAATACTACTCAGCCATAAAAATAAGAATGAAATTCTGCCATTTGCAGCAACATGTATGAGTCCAGAGAAAATTATGTTAAGTGAAATAAGCCAGACAAAGAAATACTGAATGTTCTCACTCATAACTGGCTGCTAGGAAAGAAGGGAGGGAGGGAGAAAGAAAGGGAGGGAACAAGAGAAGAAGGAAGAAATGAAGGAAAGAAAGAAAAGACCACAACAATATGCTGAACTTTCAGAAGGAGGGAACAACCCTAAGGACAGTAGAGATGGGGAGGAGGGAGGGAGTGGGTTTAGAAAGTGATAGGTCGGGCTAAGGGCATAAAGAAATACGGTTTGTAAGAATGAATATGCTAATAATAAATTTAAAAAGAATTAAAAATAAATAAAATAATAAAAGTGATAGTACTAAGTGCAGTTTAAAAAATTCCTCAATTGCACTGAATTAATTTCTTAGCTTTAACAGTTTATTGTAAATTCTTTAGAATTATCTTTGTGTAAGATTATGTTATCTGTGCATATAGATAGCTTTAGTTCTTCCTACTTTTGATGACTTTTTTTTTCTTGCCTAATTACCTTGGCTGAAACTTCCATTACAGTGTTGAATAGAAGCATTCATCCTTTTCATGCTCCTGGTTTTAGGGGGATATTATTTATTTTTTCACCACTGATTGTGATGTTACTTGTTCAGTTTTTGCAAATGCCTTTTATTATGTTGGGGTAAGTGCCCTCTAATATTAGTTTTCTGAATATTTTTATTCTGAAAGTATGTTGAATTTTGTCAAATTGTTTTGCTGCAACCATTAAGGTGATCATATTTTTTTCTTCATTCTATTTTGGTGGTATATTACATTCTCTGATATTCATATATTGAAATGAAATGACCTTGCATTCCTGGGATCAATTCACCTTTTGCATGGTGTATAGTCCTTTTAATATGCTGATGGATACCAATTTCTGTCTCTATAGTCAAAAGAGATACTGGTCTGTTTAAAAACTAACAGACCAAGATAATTGGTCTTTAAGTATTATGATCTTGTGATGTCTTTTTCTGGCTTTTGTATTAAGGTAATGCTGGCCTCATAAAATGAGTTTGAAAACATTCCCACTTTTTTTAATTTTTGGGAAGAGTTTGAGAAGGATAGGTGTTAATTCCTGTTTAAATGTTTGGTAGAAATCACAAAATAAGCCATATGGTCCTGTACCACTTTTTGTTGGAAAGATATTGATTATTTATTCATCTCTTTTTTTATATAGGTCTGTCCAGATTTTTTTACTTCTTCAGTCAGTTTTTGTAGTTTGTATGTTTCCAGGAATTTTTTTTTCAATTCATCTAGGTTTCTAATGTGTTGGTACACAATTGTTCACAGTATTCTCTTATAGTCTTTCTTGTTTCTGTATTGTCTATAGTAACATCACCTCTTAAATTTCTGATTCTAGAAATTAGAAACATCTTTACTTTTTTCTTAGACTATCTACAGATTTGTCAATTTTGTTGATTATTTAAAGAGCCTATTTTTGTTTCATGGGAAAATTCTGATAAGGAATTGTGGTAATACTATCATATTGAAAATCTTCTGTTGATAAATAGGAAAACATTGATTATGTCATGATTTTGTTAAGAAATGGGGGCACTGAGTAATGTCAGCAATCTTTTAATGGGGAAAGGGGCTACTTGCTTATTATTGAGAAATTTCATATGAGGAGTGTTGGAACAGAGTAATAATATGGGGGCCTGGGGAATGGAGAAGGGGACTGGACCCCCTTCCACAACCAGGCACACTGTGCAAGCACCTTGGGACCCACACAGGGATCCGAGGTCTGGAGCCAGGGATCGGGCCCCTCTCTCACAACCAGGCATAATATACCAGTGTCTCAGGGCCTGCCTGGGGACCTGAGGAATAGAGCCAGGGATGGGACCCCCCACACACAACCAGATACACTGTGCCAGCACCTTGGGGCCCACCCAGGAACACAAGTCATGGAGAAGGGTACCAGAACCCCCTCCCACAACCAGACACACCAGGCCAGTGCCTTAGGGCCCACTTGGTGACCCGAGGCATGGATCTGGGGATCAGACCCCCCTCCTACCACCAGGCACACCACACTAGTGCCTCAGGGCCTGCCCAGGGACCTGAGGTATGGAGCTGGGGACCAGACTGCTCTCCCACAACCAGGTACACTCCTCCAGTGCCTCAGGAACCCCCTGGGCACCTAAGGCTTAGATCTGGGGACCAGACACCCCTCCCACAACCAAGCACACAATGCCAACACCTCAGGGCCCACCCAGGGACACGAGGTATGGAGCTGAGACCACACCCCCCTCCCACAAATGGGCACACCACACCTGCAACTCAGGGCCAGCCTGGGGACCTGAGCTATGGAGCCAGAGATCAGACAACCCCCTCCCACAACCAGGCACACTGCCAGGGCCTCAGGACCCTGCTGGGGGACCCAAGGCATGGAGGTGGAGACCAGAACCCCCACCCACAACTAGGTACACTGTGCCAGTGCCTCAGGGCACACCTGGGGACCCTAGTCTTGGAGAAGTGTACCAGGCCTCCCTTCCACTACCAGGCAAACTGTGCCAGGGCCTCAGGGCCCACCTGGGGTCATGAGAGGTATGGAACCAGGGACCAGACACTCCCTACAGCCAGGCACACTGCCAGCACAAAGGAGCATGCCAAAAACATCACCTCTATGTGGGTGGCCCACCACAGCCACCACAATAACCATGGCTTCCACAAAAGTGGCTAGATGCAACAACCACCATGTAGATGGTCTGCTAGCCACTCAAGTGCATTGACACAGGGAGAATCACCAGCAGAGATAAAGAAGAGGACATGTCTCTCCACAAAGCCCATTTCAGAGTGACAGAAGAAGCATCTGCTCTGTGATAATACTGGGCGACCTGATCACACCTCTCAGCATTGGACAGATCATCTAGGCAACAAGTCACCAGAGTAGCCATTATTCTTTCAGAAGGAGAGAAGAAATCTAGGGTAATTAAAAAGGGGGAAGGGGAATAAACAGGGGGATGGGGAGAGATTGGGCAGGGGCATAAAGAATAATTACGATTTGTAATTATATATATATGCTAGTAATATTGATTTGATCAACATATCTCTATGTTGAGCCCCCAAAATTTGTATAATCAATTTTGATTCAATAAACATTTTTTTTAAAAATGAAGACTCTGGAATAATACTGGGAGACTTTTGTTGGGTATTGGGTCACTGATGCAATAGCACAAAACGTGAGCAACGTGGGCACTGTCATAATATTCAGAAACATCTAGTAAAGACTGAGACTTCTAGTGAGGAATGAAGGTACCAGCATAATATGGGAAATTTTCTGATGAGAAATTAGGAAACTGATCATATCAGGATGCTTAAAATAATTAATGAGAACTTGTATAATACTAGGATTCTTCTAGGAGAAATGGGAGTATTTGTATTATATGAGGGGATTTTTGATATAACTTTAAGTTAACTCTACTGAGAAATTAGGTCTTGGGTATAATAGAGGGAAAAACTGATATATTTAGATGGGATAAACAGAAATAAAACAGGAATCTATGTAATAAACCAGGATATATGTTTAACATAATTACAATTGAGCTGTGAACAGCATGGTTTGAACTGCAAGGGTCCACTTATAGGTGTATATTTTTCAATAAATATATTGGAAACTTTTTGGTTATATACATGAAATGCATGACTAATCAAACAGTTAAATAATCTATCTAACAGTAGGTTATTCATAGTTAACTAACAGTTACTTAAGTAGTAGTTAAATAGTTAAGTTTTGGGGGAGTCAAAAACTATATGAAGATTTTCACGGAGCACTGATCCCCCTAACTTCTGCATTATTCAAGGGTTAACTGTATACATTTATATTTTAAAGGACAATAGTAAATAATTTGTTTTTACTTATTTCTGATTTTGCTTGCAAATACACTTTATTAATATAATATTGATTTTACATAAACGTATATTATAAATATTCTTAAATGATATAAGGTAATTAGCTTTCACTCATTTTTTCTTTCTTCTCTTTTTTTAGCCATTTTCTCTTCTCGATTTATTTTTACCATCTCTGCCTTTTAAAAATTTATTTTCTCCAAAGTAAACACCTTTACTTCTCACCATCTTTACATACTCAACTGTTACCATCTTTCAACATCCTTTGAATTTCCTGACTTCCAATGATATTTACTATCCCATTCTATGTTTTTTAACAATGCATTTTGCCACTGATGTCTGAAAGTCCTTTATGTGATCCTTTTTATAGCATACACTATCTAGTACTTTCCATAATAACATGCACATGGATCCTGCAGGGTAAGATTATTTCTGAATCCTTATATCTCGTTTAATATCTCTCTCCAAATCTCAAATTCTCTATCTGTCTCCATGGATGAAATCATCAAACAATACAGAATTCAGCTTTCTAACCTAAGATGCATAGTAGTCATTTAGCATTCTCTTCAAAACAGACCTTCAAGCACGTATGATTTTGGTACCCTATAAGAACACCAGTAATAGAACTAACCTAATTTTTCTTATCATTTAAAAATACTACTATTTATTTAATCACATTAATTTATCTATTCATTAAATATTTAACAGCATATCATGTGACACTCTTCTAGTTGTTTAGAGACACTGGCATAAAATATATAGGATATCATCTATGTGCCAAATGTTAAAAATATTTGTGTGTATAAACTAGTATAGAAATGTAAGCTAGGTGGCTAATAATTAAACTTATGACCATAATAATAATAATAATAAAGATTGAAATGGGTATTGGATCTTAAAAAGTATATCGTATTGTGTTTGTAGAGGAAAGTAGCAGTTGGATACTATAAGAAGATAATCATGCATAAGCAAAAACAAAGAGAAAATTGTTTATAGGCAATGATGAATAATTATTTGTGAATCAATATTACAATGCATAACCAGCTTTGATTAGAAATAAACCTTTAGGGCCGGCCACCAATGCGGCGGCGCTCCCCCGAGGGTTCAGATCCCATGTGGAGACTGGTTCCCGCTCACTGGCTGAGCGCGGTGTGGGCGCAAGACCGAGGGTTGCAATCCCGTTGCTGGTCCCCAGTGTGGGCGCGACACCAAGGATTGCGATCCCGTTACTGGTCAGTAAAAAAGACAAAAAAAAAAAAAAAGAAAGAAATAAACTTTAAAGAAAAGTTTGAAAAATGGAAGAAACTTATCCAGATGTTGGGCAGCATTAAGGGTAGTACATAAGTTTTGTGGGAAATAGAGAAAATGTGCCCTTTATGGGAGAAAAACATTTTAAAATACACCTTGGATAAGTTTGTTTTTTTTAAACAAAAAACCTTCAGTGTCCTGATTGTGAGGCTTGTACTGAACTGCTCGAGAGGTGGAGAAAATAGTAGTTTCGCATCTCTGGCCAGTGTTTGTGCTGGACACAGCATGATCAACTATAAGTCATATCTGTAATGGTAAGTCACAAGATTTCCCATCCACTAAATTCTTTTTGTGAAATAATCGCTCATGTTCATTAGTGTATCCCCCTCCCCCAAAATGAGCAGGGATTGAGTTCATGTCTCTCCAAACTAGAGAATGAATAGCTGCATCTCTGAGGTACTGCATGATTATAGATTATACATAAACATCTATAGATCCATTTATCGAAAAATACAAGTATGAATATATTTTCTCTGTGTCTACGTAGATCAGAAATATGTTATTCATATTTTCAGAAGTTCTTGGCTTTTTGTCCTAAAAAGGTTCCGGGGAAAATAACGTTTCATACACTTACTGGAGTCTCTATGGAAAGGACTTATTAATGAGTTTACAAAGCAAATTTTCAGGGTGAGAAGAAATTTCTCTCGCTGCAAAGTTCCCCGTGTGGGAGCCTAGGATGACTTTAAATATGCATTATTGTCAATAAGACCGTCTATGTTAGAGCTGTGTAATTGTCCTTTGGTAATCTGGCAGTATCCCAATCTCAGAAGAAGTCTGGTCTCAGAAGTTCCTATGGAAACCCTGTCACTTGGTTCTGCAGCTCAGTACCAAAGGAAAAAAGATCAAATTCAGGACATCTTTCCCGAGCTCAGAAATTTCCACTGCTCAGGGGAGACAGAAAATGGCCTTAACCCCTAGTAGATGTCTGAGACTTTTTGAGGGCTATATGCTAGGAATATTGACATAGTCTTGCAAGTCTGATAAATTTATTTGAACATTTAGTTTAGATAACCCATAAAGAAAGTATAATAGTGATCAAATAACATATAAAATCTCACCAGTTTTTGCTTCATGACATCAAACCACTGCTTGGTTTTCGTAGTAGTCACTCTACCTTGTTGATTTTCTTTTTCTTTTTTTTTTCCTTTTTGTCTTTTTACTGACCGGTAATGGGATCGCAACCCTCGATGTCACGCCCGTACCAGGACCAGCAACGTGATCGCAACCCTCGGTGTTGCGCCAGCACCGCACTCAGCCAGTGAGCAGGAACTGGTCTCCACATGGGATCCGAACCCTCGTGCTCCCAAGCGGCGCACTCTCCAGTGCGCCACCGGGCCAGCCCCCTTGTTGATTTTCTTAATTCCACTGAAAAACCTCATGCCTGCAGTTTTTATTCCACATATCTCTTTGAACCAGGTAACAGTTTCTCCCTCTCTCTCTCTCTCTCTCTCTCTCTGCCTTAGGCCCCCAACCTGGTAACATTATCAAGGACATTGACTCATTGATCACACTAGCTTGAACAACACAGGGAATATTTGATACACTGGGGAATCTGGTCTCTTCTTTCCATTTTATGATTAATTACACTACCTTTATAGTTACAGTCATAAAAACCCAGATTCTTAAGGCAGTTGATGCATGGCAGGATATTCTCCTTTGGAACTTCACTTTCTGTGACTTAAAATGTTTCTTCCGGTTTCCACCAAAATTAGAACAAAACAGTATTATAAATGTCTTTATGAAGATTTGAATATTTGTCTCGAAGCGATGTCATTTATTAGCATATTATAATAGTTGGTAGATTTAAAAAAATTATTAGTTACTCTAAAAGATTACAATTAATTAATTTTGTCCATTTTTTAAAACCAGGCTGGCAATTGATTGGAATTATAATGTTAATACCAACAGATTTTGAAGAAATTTAAATTTTGCAATATTAATTCCAAATCAAAATATAGAATCTTTCTTTCCATTTATTTAATTGACATATGCTCACTCATAGCATTGGGAGTATTTTCATAATATAGCTATAAATACTTGACCACTAATAATATTAAAATCATCTTAATACTGTTCATTTTATACTCTATTGATCATAAATTATGAAGAGAATGTCAAATTGTTTTTGTTACATAATTATTTCCTGGTACTTACTATAATTCTAACATCAGCTTTGATGACTGTGATGTAATACCACTTGTTTCATAATTCATGGATTTTTTTTATTCACTGCAAATTTATTATTTATACTACAATATTAACTGAACTTCTATGTGATTTGTCCTGAAATTTATTTTTTGTCCTGAATTCTAATTTGTCTCCTATTTGTATTGTAATAACATTGTACTGACATTGTATTGTATTGACATTTTTTGGTCTCCATTTCATTTAGTTTTGCTCTGATCTTAATTATTTCTTTCCATCTACTTTTTTGGGGAGATCAAATTGTTCTTGTTCTCCTAGATCTTTAAGATTTAACATTAGGTTGTTTATTTGAAGTTGTTCTATTCTTTTGATGTAAACACTTAATGCAATAAACTTCTCTTTTAGTACTGCTTTTGCAGTATCTCATAGATTTGGGTAAGTTGTACTTGTACTGTCATTAGTTTTAAGCAATTTTTTGATTTCCTGCTTTATTTCTTCTTTGGCCCAATTTCCATGAATTTGTATAGTTTCCATAGCTTTGTTTGTTGTTAAGTTACAATTTTATTTCATTGTGGTCTGAAAATATACTTCATATGATTTCAATCTGTTTAAATTTGTTGAGACTTAATTTGTGACCTAGCATGCATTTATCCTGGAGAATGATCCCTGTGCTGAGAAGAATATATATTCTGTTGTTGCTGGATGAAATGTTCCGTATATTTCAGTCAAGTCCATTAGGTCTAAGGTGTTGTTTAGATCCAATAATTCTCCACTGGTTCTTTGTATAGATGATCTTTAAATGCTAAAAGCAGTTTGTTGAAGTCCCCAACTATCACTGTGTTGGGGTCTATTTCTCTCCTTAGATCTGATAACTGTTTCTTTATATGTCTGTGTGCTCCAATGTTGGGTGCATATATATTTATGGTTGTTATATCTTCTTGCTACAGTGATCCTTTGATCATAACATAACATAACATAACATAACATAACATAACATAACATAACAACTTATGGTTGTTATATCTTCTTGCTACAGTGATCCTTTGATCATAACATAACATAACATAACAACATAACATAACATAACATAACATAACATAAGATAACATAACATAACATAATATAATATAATATAATATAATATAATATAATATAATATAATATAATATAATATAATATAATATAATATATGTCATTATATATTTTATAGTTCTTGGTTTGAAGGCTATTTTATCCAATACAAGTATGGCAAGTCCTTCTCATTTTTCGTTTCTATTTGCATGAAATATCTTTTTTCATCCCTTCACTATTATTCTATGTGTGTCTTTATTTGATTCTTTCTTAGATTCTTGCAGGCAGCATATCGTTGGGTATCATTTTTTAATTCATTCAGCCAGTCTGTATCTTTTAAGTGGGGAATTTAGTCCATTTACATTCAGGGTCGTTATTGACAAGTATTGCCTTATTCCTGCAGTTTTGTTAATTTCTCTACAGTTGTTTTATATTTCCTATGTTCCTTTTTTTCCGGTTTATTGTTTATCTTTGCTGTTGGGTGTTTTTTGTTTGTCGGTTGGTTTTGTTGGTTTTTTTGATAAAATATATTTTCTTTCTCTTTTCATTTGCATATCTGTTCTACTAGCAATTTTTATTCTTTCTCATATATTTATGGTGACCTATATCTCTCTTTTTATTTTAGAGATAGGACTCCCTAAGTATTTTTTGAAGGGACAGGCTTCTGTTGGCGAATTAGTACAGTTTTTGCTTACCTGGGAAAGATACACTTTCTGTTTCATTTCAGAAAGAAAGCTATGCTGGATATAGTATTCTTGCTTGGCAGTTTTTTTCTTTTAGCACTTTTAAAATGTAATCTTACTCTGTTCCGGCATGTAGGGGTTTTTTTCAGAAGTCTGCTGTGCATGGAATGAGGACAGCATAATAGGCAATTTGATGCTTTTCTCTTGATATTTTTAGAATTCTTTGTCTTTGACTTTTTTTTGCAAAACTTTTTTTTATTGGTTATGAATATTCATGAGATGCAAAACTGATTGTCATCATTCATGCCCAAGATGTAATGGCCAGATCCATACTGGCAGTATTCCCTTTACCACAAGTTGCAATTATTCCCCAAGTCCCCACCCACTTATCTTTGAACTCCCTCCCAATCCCCGTTTCCCCCACTCCACTTTGTATCCCTAGGTGTGCTCTCTGCATCTGGAAGCCCAACACATCACTGTGGTCTTTCTTTCCTTCCTTCATTGTCTGTTAGCTCCCACTTATGAGTGAGCACATGCAGTATTTATCCCTCTATGCTTTCCTTATTTCACTCAGCATAAGTTTCTCCAAGTTCATCCATGTTGAAAATGGGAGAATTTCATTCTTTTTTATGGTCAAGTAGTACTCCATGGTGTTTATATATTACCACAGTTTCCTCATGCAGTCATCCATCGATGGACATTTAGGTTGGTTCCTTATCTTAGCTATTGTGAACAGAGCTGCAATGAACATGGGAGTGCAGGTATCCCTTCACCATCGTGATTTACATTATTTTGGGTATACACCCAGAAGTTGGATTGCTGGATAGTGTGGAAGACCTATCTCTAGTTGTTTGAGAAACCTCCATACTGTTTTCTATAGTGGTTGTACTAATTTACAGTCCCACCAACAAAGTGTAGGAGTGTTCCCTTCTCACCACACCCTCACCAGCATTTGTTATTCTCCATCTTTTTGATTATAGCCAGTCAAACTGGGGTGAGGTGTTATCTCAGTGTGGTTTTAATTTGTATTTTCCTGATGACTAGTGATGTCGAGCATTTTTTCATGTACCTGTTGGTGATTTGTATGTCTTCCTCTGAAAAATGTCTGTTCAGCTCCTTTGTCCATTTCTTAATTGGGTTATTGGCTTTTATCCTATGTAATTTCTTTAGTTCCTTGTAAATTTTGGATATTAATTCCTTGTCAGATGCATAGTTAGCAAAAACTTTCTCCCAATCTTTAGGTTCTTGCTTCACTCTGTTGATTGCTTCCTTTGCTGTGCAGAAGCTTTTTACTCTGATGTAGTCCCATTTGTTTATTTTTTCTTTTGCTGCTTGTGCTTTTGGGCTCATGTTCATAGATCCTGTGCCCAGACCTAGTTGCCGAAATATTTCACATGTACTTTCTCTTTGTAATTTTAGAGTTTCAGCTCTTATACTTAAGTCTTTAATCCATTTCAAGTTGATTTTGGTATATGGTAAGAGGTATGGATCTAGTTTTAATTTTCTACACATGGATATCCAGTTTTGCCAGCACCATTTACTAAAGAGGCTGTCTTTTCCCCAATGTATGTTCCTGTTGTCTTTGTCAGAGATCAGTTGGCTGTAAGTATGTGGGTTGATTCCTGGGTTTTCCATTGTGTTCCATTGATCTGAGTGTCTGTTTTTAAGCCAGTATCATGCTGTTTTGGTTACTATAGCTTTGTAGTGTAATTTGAAGTCTGGTAGTGTAATGCCTCCAGTTTTATTCATTTTGTTCAAGATTCCTTTATCTCTTTGGGGTCTTTTGTTGTTCTATATGAATTTTAGGATTTTTTTTCTATTTCTGGGAAGAATGTTGTTGGTATTGAATCTGTATTGATCTGTAGATATATGAATGTTAAGATTGTTTTTTCCATTTCTATGAAGAATTTCATTGGTATTTTGATGGAAGTAGCATTGAATCTGTAGATCACTTTGGGTAGTATAGACATTTTCTAAATGTTAACTCTTCCAATCTAAGTGCATGGAATATCTTTCCATCTTTTTCTGTATTCTTTAACTTCTTTAATAGTGGTTTATAATTCTTAAGGTAGAGATCTTTCACCTCCTTTGCGAAATTGATTCCTAGGTATTTTATTATTTTCATGACTGTTGCAAATTGGCTTACTTTCTTGATTTCTCTTTCTGTTAGTTCATGATTGGAGAATATAAATGAAACTGATTTTGAGCATTTCTTTTGTATCTTGCAATGTGACTGAAATAACTAACCACCTCTCAGGGTTTTTTGATAGAGTCTTTATTTTTTTTCTCTGTATAGTACTATGTCATCTGCAAATAGGGACAGTTTCAATTCTCCTTTTCCAACCTGGATACCCATCATTTCTTTCTCTTGTCAGATTGCTCTGGCTAGTACCCCCAGTAATATGTTAAATATAAGTGGTGAGAGTGGACATCCTTGTCTTATTCCTGTTCTTAAGGGAAAAGCCTTCAGTTTTTCCACATTTGGAATGATACTGGCCGTGGGCTTGTCATAGATGGCTTTTATTATGTCAAGATACTTTCCTTCTACTACGAATTTGTTGAGAGTCTTTATCATGAAGGGATGTTGAATTTTGTCAAATGCTTTTTCAGCAAACAGTGAGATAATCACATGGTTTTTGTCCTTGGTTTCGTTGATGTGATTTATCATATTTATTGACTTTCATATTGAAACATCCTTGCATCCCTTGGATGAATCCTACTTGATCATGGTGTATAATCTTTTTAATGTGTTGCTTTATTCTGATTGCAAATATTTTGTTAAGTATTTTTGCATCTATGTTCATCAAGGATATTTACCTGTAATTTTCTTTTTTGTTGTGTCTTTATCTGGTTTTGGTATCAGAGTAAATTTGGCCTCATAAAATGCATTTGGGAGAATGGCTTCTGTTTCAATTTTTTGGAATAGTTTGAGGAGACTTTGTATAATTCTACTTTAAAAGTTTGATAGAACTCAGCAGTAAAGCCATTTGGACCTGGACTTTTCTTTGTTGGAACATTGCTGATTACTGCTTCAATCTCATTCCTTGTTATTGGTCTGTTCAGGTCTTCTGTCTCTTCTTGGTACAGTCCAGGTAGTTTGTATGTGTCCAGAAACTTATCCATATCTTCCAGGTTTTCACATTTGTTGTCATGCAGTTGTTTATAATAGTCTCTACTTATTCTTTGTATGTCTCTGCTATTGGTCATAATGTCTCCCTTTTCATTTCTCATTTTTTTTTTAATTTGGGTCTCCTCTCTTCTTTTTTTTTCCTTTTTGTCTTTCATTTGTTTCATTGATCTTTTATGTTGTTATTTGAGTCTCTATTTCATTTAGTTCTGCTCTGATCTTAATTATATCTTTCCATCTTCATTTAGGATTGAATTGCTGTTTTTCTAGTTTTTCGACATATAGAATTAGGTCACATATTTGAAGTCTTTCCATTCTTTTGATGTGAGTTTTTATCGCAATAAATTTCCTTCTTAGTACTGCTTTTGCAGTATCACACAGGTTTCGGTATGATGTGTCTTTATTTTCATTAGTTTCAAGAAATGTTTTGATTTCCTGTTTATTTCATCTTGGACCCATAGGTCATTCGGGAACCTATTGTTTACTTTCCATATATTTGTATAGTTTCCAGAGTTTTGCTTGTTATTATTTTCCAATTTCACTTCTTTGGGGTCTGAAAAGATATTTGGAATGATTTCAATTTTTGAGAATTTTCTGAAACTATATTTGTGATCTAATATATGGTCTATCCTTAAGAATGTTCCATGTGCTGATGAGAAGAAATTATACTGTTTAGTTGTTGGGTGAAATATTCTGTATATATCTGCCAGGTCCAGTTGGTCTAAGGTACAGTTTAAATTCTGTATCTCTTTGTTGATTTGTTGTCTGGAAGATCTCTCACATACTGAGAGAGGGGTATTCAGGTTTCCCACTATTAATGTACTAGGGCTTCTTTCTTTCTTTAGGTCTAAGTGTGTTTGCTTTATATATCTGGGCGCTCCAGTATTGGGTGACTATATATTTATGATTGTTATGTCTTCTAGCTGGATAGATCCTTTTATCATTATATAGTGGCCTTCTTTGTCTCTTTTTATGACAAAGATAAAAGAAAGTCTCTATGGTTTTTGGTTTAAAGTCTATTTTACCTGATATAAGAACAGCTGCTCCTGCTCATTTTTGGTTTCCACTTACATGGTACATCTTTTTCAATCCTTTCACTTTTAGTCAGTGTGTGTCTCTACATTGAGGTGGTCTTCTTGAAGACAGCATATACTTGGGTCTATCTTTTGAATCCAATCAGTCAGCCTGTGTCTTTTGAAGAGGGAGTTTAATCCATTCACATTTAGGGTAGTTATTGAAAGGTATTATTTAATTCCTGTCATTGAATTGCTTTTTG
>NW_007734348.1:32097-37210 GCF_000696425.1 Galeopterus variegatus | reverse complement strand
GAATACTTGGCTGGCAATATTTTTTCTTTTAGTATTTTGAATATATCATTCCACTTTCTTCTGGCCTATAGGGTTTCCATTGAGAAGTCTACTGTTAGTCTGATGGGGGTTTCCTTATAGGTGACTTGATGCTTTTCTCTTGCTGCTTTTAGAATTCTCTTTGTCTTTGAGCTTTGCAAATTTGACTATAATGTGTCTTGGGGAGGATCTTCTTGGATTGAATCCATTTGGGGACCTTTGAACTTCCTGGATCTGAAGGTCTGCATCTTTCCCTACACGTGGGACATTTTTTGTTATTATTTCCTCAAATAATTTTCAATACCTTTTCCTTTCTCCTCCTCTTCTGGAATACCCACAGTTTGGACGTTAGAACACTTGAGGTTGTCTGCTATCTCTCTTAGATTTTCTTCATTATTTTAAATTCTTTTTTCCTTTTTTTTTTTTTTTTTTTGTCTGCCTGGGTTATTTTGAAAATACCATCTTTGTGATCTGAAATTCCTTCTTCTGCTTACTCTAGCCTGCTGCTCAAGCACTCTGTTGTGTTTTTTACTTCACTGAGTGAAACTTTCATATCTCAGAGTTATGGTACACTCTCTTTTAAGGTATTAATCTCTTTGTAAATTTCCTCTTTCATATTCTGGATATATTTTCTTTTTTCATTGTGTTCTCTGAGTCTTCTTTTATCTCTGCAAGTTTTCTTAAGATCATTCCTTGGAATTCCTTTTCAGACATTTCAAGGATTCCCTGTTCTATGGCATCTGAAATTTGAGCATTACTGTATTCCTTCAGTGGTGTCACATCTTGTTTGTTTGTAGTTCTAGTATTTTTTGAGGTTGTTCTTGTTGATGTTTGTTCATTTGGCAGAGGACTTCTTCTATTTCTCTGGGGTTTTCTATAAGTATTAAGATTTCTTCCTCTATTTGCAAGCTCTACTGGTGACTCTTCTTATATCAATATAGTTGAGTGACTGGCAGGTTGCCTGCAGAATGGCCCTGGCTTCTATTGTGCTGGTGAAATGTCCTTGCAGTGACAGTAGGTGTGGCCATGGTTATATTACACTGCCTTGGCTCCTGTTCCAGAATCCATGGCCGTAGACTGAGTCCCTGGTGCTACATGGGCCTCAGCTGACCTCGGCACCTGCTGCACCTGTGGGCACTTCCCTCTGTGGCCTAAGACTGAGTCCTGGTGCCACGTGGATCTCAACTCACCTTGGCAGCTGCTGTGGCTGTGGGCGCTTTCCTCCAGGGCCTAAGACTGAGCTCCAGTGCCATAAGGGTCTCTGCTCACATCCATGGCTGCTATGGCTGTGGGCACTTCCCTCTGTGGCCTAAGACTGAGTCCTGGTGCCACGTGGATCTCAACTCACCTTGGCAGCTGCTGTGGCTGTGGGCGCTTTCCTCCAGGGCCTAAGACTGAGCTCCAGTGCCATAAGGGTCTCTGCTCACATCCATGGCTGCTATGGCTGTGGGCACTTCCCTCTGTGGCCTAAGACTGAGTCTCGGTGACATGCAGGTCTTGGCTCACCTCTGTGCCTGCAGAGATGTATATATTTTATTTGCTCTTCGGAACAGATAAAGGAGTCTGGAAGTATAGGTAATTTACCCCTTAAGGTTACATAATCCAAATAAAGCACTCAAGGACACAGAATATAACCACTGAATCTGAGGAGCAGTGTGCGGGTAGCTGCATTTGTTGTTTATCTTTGCTGTTTGGTATTTTTTTGTAGTGATAAGATACATTCTGTCTTTCTTTCTTTTTTGCATATCTGTTCTACTAACAGTTTTTATTCTTTCTCGTGGTATTTAACTCTTTTGATTCCAGATGTAGGATTGCCTTGAGGATTTTTTGAAGGGCCAGTCTTGTGTTGGTGAATTCCCACAGGTCTTGTTTGTCTGGGAAGGATACTGTTTCTCCTTCATTTCTGAAGGAAAGCTTTGCTGGATATAGTATTCTTGGTTGGCAACTTTTTCTTTAAGAACTTTGAATCTGTCATCCCACTCTCCTGGCCTCTCGGGTTTCTGTTGGGAGGTCTGCTGTTGGTCCAATGGAGATTCCCTTATAGGTGACTTGACATTTTTCTCTTGCTGTTTTTAGAATTCTTTGTCTTTGTTGACAATTTGACTACAATGTGTCTCATGGATGGTCATTTTTGGGTTGAATCTGTTTGGGCATCTTTGAGCTTCTTGGATCTGTGAGACCTTCTCTCTCTGAATACTTGGGAAATTTCTGGGACTTATTTTATTAGATAGACTTTCAATGCCTTTTCCTTTCTCTCCCCCTTCTGGTAAACCCATGATATAGATGTTTGTACTCTTAAGGCTATCAGAAAAATCTTGTAGGCTTTCTTCATTTTTTAAAATTCTTTTTTCTTTCATTTTTGGTTCAACTGTGATAATTGAAAAGGCCTGTCTTCTAGTTCAGAAATTCTTTCTTCCACTTGTTCTAGCCTGCTGCTTATGCTTTTGGTTGTATTTTTTATTTCATTGAATGAATTCTTCAATTCCAGGATCTCTGCTTGATTGTTTTTATTGTTGCTTATACCTCCTTGTAGAATTTCTCATACATATCCTCAACTTTCTTTTTGACTTCATTGTGATTTCTATATATTTTTTCATCCATCATTTTGAGTTTCCCTCATATTGCCCTTTGGGATTCTTCCTTAGGCAATTTGTCAGTCTGGTACTGGAGAACTCTAGTCTTTGTTTGGCAGAGTCAAACGTCCTTGATTTCCATGCTTCTCTTATCGCTGTATTGATGTCTGGGCATCTGTTGATATACTCACCTCTTTTCATTCTAGGAGTCACTTTCAAAGGGAGTAACGTTTTGTAGAAGTATTCTATATTGTGCGTTGGGTTGGACATTTTAAGTTCAGATCTGGTGAGTGACAGACTTCATTGTGATTTCTATATATTTTTTCATCCATCATTTTGAGTTTCCCTCATATTGCCCTTTGGAATTCTTTCTTAGGCAATTTGTCAGTCTGGTACTGGAGAACTCTAGTCTTTGTTTGGCAGAGTCAAACGTCCTTGTTTTTTCATGCTTCTCTTATCTCTGTATTGATGTCTGGGCATCTGTTGATATGGTCACCTCTTTTCATTCTAGGAGTGGCTTTCAAAGGGCGTAACGTTTTGTAGAAGTATTCTAGATTTTGAGTTGGGTTGGACATTTTAAGTTCGGATCTGGTGAGTGACGTAGTACAGCCTTCATGCAACTTCAACTGTATTCAATCTTATAGTGGCTGGTGGGTGCCTCTGTGGCCTAGGCTGAAGGGTCTTCAGCAGTTTTTTGTTGGGGTGGATTTCTTATTGGGGTGGGTGATCTGCTTTCAGTCAGTGGGTAGATGTATACTTTTGCAGCAGTTCCTAGTAGATCTGTAGAGGTCCACTGGCTCAGCTGTTGAGCCTGGAGCAAGCCTGGCTGGATGTTGCAAGAGCCAGTGGCTTTCCAGAGGGTGCTGTATAGAGGAAAAGCTGGTACCCAATCAGCTCTTGGTTTGGGAGTAGGTGGACACAGCTGTTCCAGGCTGGCAGCTCTGAAAGTAGCGGCCTGATCAGCTGTTGAATTTTATACAAGCATGTAGGGATGCAGCTGAGGCCAGCAGCTCTGTAGAAGCATGCTCTGGAGTGTCAGAGACCGTACTTGGACCACAGTCAGTCTGGGAGCAGATACACACTAAGGTGACAGGTCGTGGGGACTCTGTAGAGGGCCCCTGGCTCAGCTGTTGAGCCTGGAACAAAGTTGTGTGAATGATTCAGGACTCAGTAGCTCTCTGGAGGCATGATGTAGGAAGGGAAAGCTGCTATCAATTGCTGTTGAGCCCAAAGTTAGCCTGTAATTGTGCGGCCAAGCCCAGCAGCACTATAGAGGCCTGCCTTTGGGGGAGGGTGCTATGTGCATTCACACATTGGGATTTCAGTCCTTCTGTATGACTTAGGCACCAGACAGCCTGCATCTTGGTCCCACCTGTGCCTGAATGAGCACAGAAGAATGCAGGCAGGGTCTCCAAACAAAGGGGATCAGGCTTGCTGAGTCTGGCACTGCGGTCCAGACTCCAAATAGTTGGGATGCTGGTACCTGGGCATGCATGTGAAGGGTCCTGGTGGGAGGTGGGGCCTCTGCTGGGCTATTCATGCACCCATGGCCTCAGCTCCCATGGACCGTGCAAGGCACACCACAAGGAACCACTGCACTCCTGCAGATTTTCCACTCAGCAGGTATGCCTACTTGCTTCAGAGGAGTGAGTGCTGAATGAGTTTAGATGTAGGTCCCAATATGACTGTGGGGATTCCCCCGAGGCAGGGATCACGGTTTGTGATGATAGTGGAAATAACGAAGGTCTTTTCTTGCCTACTTTTTCTCTGCCCGGTTCAAGGCCAGTACCTGTGGTGGGGCTGACACTGGATGTTCTCTTATGCTCTCTATGGAGCTGTTACCTTCCTCTGCACTTTGCAAGAAACTTCTTGAACTCATGATGTTCTGCACTGTGTTTCCTCAGATTCCAGTCAAAATATATTTGTTTGCCTCTTGTTTTGGTCTCCTTTTATGAGGAAGGAAATAGCACCAAGACTCTCCAGCCAGCCATTTTAGGAAAAAAAAAAAAACCTTCATGCATATTAAATGAGATATAATTCACTTACCATAAAACTAAACCCTTTAAAGTATATAATTCAGTGGGTTTTAGTATACCCACAAAATGTGCAGCCATCACCTCAATCTAATTCCTAAACATTATCATCACTTCCCCCCAAAGCCCTGTACCCATTAGCCTTCCCTGCCCATCTCCCCTTCATCCCTCTCCCCGGTAGCCACAAATCTACTTCTCATTTCTATGGAATAGCCCGATCCAGACATTTAATATGAATGGAATCATACAATATGTGGCCTTTTTTGTCTAGCTTCTTAGAGTAATTTTTTGTGTCTAGCTTCTTAGAGTAATGTTCACTTAATGTTTTTAGGGTATACTCATGTTATTCTAGCATGTGTCAGTACTCCATCCCCTTTTATGACTGAATAATATTTCATTATGTTGATATACCAAATATTGTTTATTCATTCATCAGTTCATGGACCTTTAAGTGGTTTTAAGGACTAAATTCTGAGGTACGTAAACTTC
>NW_007734348.1:3198-31583 GCF_000696425.1 Galeopterus variegatus | reverse complement strand
TTTTTGTCTAGCTTCTTAGAGTAATTTTTTGTGTCTAGCTTCTTAGAGTAATGTTCACTTAATGTTTTTAGGGTATACTCATGTTATTCTAGCATGTGTCAGTACTCCATCCCCTTTTATGACTGAATAATATTTCATTATGTTGATATACCAAATATTGTTTATTCATTCATCAGTTCATGGACCTTTAAGTGGTTTTAAGGACTAAATTCTGAGGTACGTAAACTTCAACTGTAATCTACTATCGATTAGCCTTAAGAACATTGCTATTTTGTTATTCATGTTACCTGTATCGTGTATAACCCTTTTACATAGGTTTTCCTTTTATCATTAGCATTGTTCTTGTATGTTCAAGCATCTTCTATATGAAGTATTTATTCTCTTCAAGTTAGAAAGAAAGGCTTTCTTCCCCAATGAACTTGACACATATTTGTACTAAAGAATTCACCACTTTAGAGATGAAAAACGTAACTAAATCCATGCCATTTTAAAAATTTATTGTAGTTTACAATTAGTTATTTGTTTAGTTTTTGTCTTTCCCAGACAGTGTTCATATCAGAAAATAACATTGTTTATATTATAAAAAGACTTAAATGCTTCACTAGACAAGAATCCAAAAGGGAAACACCCGGTGTCTGAATATTTCGTCATCTTTTATCTCTATGATTTTAATGAATGAGATGCTGTCTTCAGAAACTTGACAAAGGCTGACTTTGTTCACATGTAGATAACACAGAGCCAGTTCCTGAGTTTTACACACACACACACACACACACACACACACACACACACACACACATTTATTTATTTATTGAAGCCTAATTCATTGTACATATCTGTGGGGTACAGTATTGACTATCAATACCTGTGTGCAATATGTGATGCTCAAATCAGGACACTTGATATATTCATCATTACATAAGGTAATAATTTTTTGTGTCCCTTCACTAACTTCTCGCTAAATCCCCTCCCCTTCTTCCACCACTGGTGGCCTCGGTCCTGTTCTCTTCTTTTGAAAATTCAATGAATTATTGTGATTGTTGTTTCTCTCTATTTTTATTTTTTTATTTTATTTAACTTCCACCTATTAATGAGGACACATGGTATTTCTCTTTCTGTGCCTGGCTTATTTCACTTAACATAATTCTCTCCAGAAACATCCATGTTGTGGCAAATAGCAGGATTTTATTCTTTTTTAAGGGAGAATAGTATTTTATTATGCATATAAACCACATTTTCTTTTTCTAGTCATCCTTTGATGGATATTTAGGTTGGTACCATATCTTGGCTATTGTAAATAAACCTGTGATAAACATGGGAGTGCAGGTATCTCTTCAAAATAATGATTTCCATTCCTATGGATAAATACCCAGCAGTGGGACTTCTGGACCATATGGCATTTCTATCTGTACTTGTTTGAGGAACCTCTATACAGTTTTTCATAATGGCTACACTAATTTACATTCCCACAACAAGGTAGAAGGGTTCGCCTTTTTCCACATCCTTGCCAGCATTTCTTATTCTCTATCTTTTTGATAATAGCATAGCCATCTAACTAGGGTGAGATGGTATCTCGATGTGGTTTTGATTTGGATTTCCCTGATGATTAGTGATGTTGAGCATTTTTTCATGTGTCTGTTGGCCATTTGTATATCTTCCTTTGAGAAATGCCTGTTCAGCTCCTTTGCCCATTTTTAAAATTGTTTACTTCTTTTTTTATTGATAAGTTTTAAAGATCATTGGATATTCTGAATATAAGTCCCTAATAAAATGCCTAGTTTACAGATATTTTCTCCTATTTGGTAGGTTGTCTCTTCATTTTGTTAATTGTCTCTTTTGCTGTGATGCTTTTTAGTATGATACAAGCCCATTTGATAATGTCTTCTTTTGTTACTTTTGCTTTTGGGGTCTTATTCATAAAGTCTTTGCCCAGTCCTAATTCCCGAAGTATTTCCCCATGCTTTTTATTAGTAGTTTTATAGTTTAAGGTCTTATACTTAAGTCTTTAAGCCATTATGATACATGTGATATATGGCAAGAGGTACAGCTCTAGTGCCATTCTTTCACAAATGGGTGTCCAGTTTTCCCAGCACTATTTATTGGAGAAGCAATCTTTTCCCAAATGTATGTTCTTGGTGCCTTTGTCAAAGATAAGTTGACCATAAGTACATGGGTTGATTTCTGGGTCCTCTATTCTGTCCCATTGGTTTGAGTGTTTGCTTTTATGCCACTACCATGCTGTTTTGGTTACTGTAGCTTTACAGTATAACTTGAAGTCAGGTAGTGGAATGCCTCCAGTTTTATTTTATGTTATTTATTATTATTATTATTATTATTATTATTATTATTATTATTATTATTAATTATTATTATTGCTAAGTATTGCTTTGACTATTCAGGGTCTTTTTTGGTTCCATATGAATTTAGGATATATTTTTCTCTATTTCTGTGGAAAATGTCATTGGTATTTTGATGGGGATTGCATAATATCTGTGGCTCTCTTTAGGAAGAATGGACATTTTTACAAACCCCAAAGCATGAAATGGCTTTCACTCTTGTTATGTCCTCTTTAATTTCTTCCAGCCGTGATGTGTAGTTCTCATAGTAGAGATCTCTCACCTCCTTGATTAAATTAATTCCTAGGTATTTTAGGGTTTTTCAGGCTACTTCTGTAAATAGGCTTGCCTTGTTGATTTGTTTTTCTGCTAATTCATTATTGTAGTAATTAAAATGCTGCTGATTTTTGCATGGAGATTTTGTATCCAGTGACTATAATGAAATCATTTATTAGCTCTAAGAACTTTGGGGGCAGAGGAGAAGGCTGGAGATTGAGTTAATAATTGATTATGCTTATGTGATGCTACCTTCATAAAAATCTTTAAACTATAGATTCTAGAGAATTCCCAGGTTGGTGTAGAGAGGAAAGTTTGAGATAAATAGCAGAGAATCAGTAAATAATTCAGCCGATGACCTTGATGCTTACTGATTCCTGCAGCTGTTTATCTTTCTCTAGGCTACCCAGGAAAAAAATCCTCCAAACAACAATTATCACTTAATTATAAAATTGCTTGGCTTGGGAGAGCCTTCTGGTTGGTTTCTGAACACTCCAAGGGGGTAAGTTAATCTCTATAAACCACCCAGCCTGACTGAAGCTGCTGCTTAAAATTCTTAACCACAGGCTTCATTATTCTTTGGTATGGATGAAAAAAGAAAAAAAGAAAAAAGAAACACCCACATTTTCTTCTCATTTTCAGACACTTAGAATGTTTAGCCAATCAGATGACTGGAATGGTGGGTTATTTCTCACCTATGGGATCAGAATACAGACTGACTCTAGCCATGGGGTGCCCAGCCTGGTGGGCTCCTGGGTCCTAGAGTAGAAGTGACAGTGGGAGGGGAGGTGGCAATAATTTAGATTGGGCTGCAAAGGGCAAAAGGCAAAGGACAAGCTTTTTGTTTCTGTTTTTTAACACAAATAATTTCTTCTTTAACCTTAGTTTTAGTGAAAGGCAGGGCTTCACGGGCAGCCCTGGTTCTCACCAGTCATTCCCTGGAGGTTGGGAACTTCTCACTACTGGTGTCAACAGGCACTCAGAGCATGAAGTTTGATCTTGGTTGGCAGTGAGAGGTGAGGAAGTCAGCCAGCTGGATCTTGGGGGTTTGGCCAGAAAACTTTTAGCCCAATTTCACCCACTTCTTTACACATATTGCCTTAAATTGGTGATCAACATGTATTGCCTTAGATTGGTGATCGTTAAAAATGGTTGGCTAGCAAATAACCAGCCCTATTAAAAAATGAACAAAGGACTTGAATGGACATTTCTCCAAAGAAGATGTACAAATGGCCAATAATTACATGAAGAAGAGCCCAGCATATCACTAGCCATGAGGGAAATGCATGTCAAAATCACAATGAGACACCACTTCACACCCATTGGGATGGCGGCTATCCAACAAAGCAGAAAATAGCAAGTGTTGGTGAGGACGTACGGAAACTGAAGCCCTTGTGCACTGCTGGTGGGAATGTAAATGGTGCAGACACTGTGGAAAACAGCATGGAGCTCCCTCACACGATTAGAAATAGAGTTACCGTATGATTCAGCAATTCTACTTCTGGGTAGACACCCCCCAAAAATTAAAAACAAGTTTTTGAAGGGATATTGATACACCAATATTCATAGTAGCATTATTCTCAATAGCCGAAAGGTGGAGGCAACTCAGTGTACACATGAATGAATAAACAAAAAGTGGTGTACACATACAATGGAATATTATTTGGTCTTAAAAAGTAAAGAAATTCTGGCCAGCCCAGTGGCGCACTGGATAGTGCGCTGCTTGGGAAGCGCGGCGGTGCTCCCGCCCGAGGGTGCGCTGCTTGGGAAGCGCGGCGGTGCTCCCGCCCGAGGGTTCGGATCCCATGTGTACACCAATGTTCATAGTAGCATTATTCTCAGTAGCTGAAAGGTGGAGGCAACTCAGTGTACACATGAATGAATAAACAAAAAGTGGTGTACACATACAATGGAATATTATTTGGTCTTAAAAAGTAAAGAAATTCTGACACTTGCTACAATGTGGATGGATCTTGAGGACATTATGCTGAGCAAAGAAGCCATTCACAAAAAAAATAAATATTATATGATTTCACTTTTATGAGGTGCATGAATAGTCAAATTCTTAGAGACAGAAAATAGAATGATGGTGCCAGGGGCAGGGGGAGTTGTTTAATAGGTGCAGAGTTTCAGTTTTGTAAGATGAAAAGACTGGAGATTGTTTGCACAACAGTGAGTGTGCTTAACACTATTGAACTAAACAATTAAAAATGGTGAAGATGATAAATTTTATGTTATGTGTGTTTTGCCACAATAAAAAATAAACAAGAATGCTTGGCTAGCTTTTGAAAATGAGTTATATTCAGCAGGAGAACAGACAGAACTATAGAACCCATCCTGCCTCCTCTTCCAAGAGGTGATTCCCTGGAAGTCCTCAAACATCAAACTGCTCTTCCAGTTCCCATTTCTAAAATATGATGGACAATAATACCTAATTAGTATCTCATTAAGGGGTGGGGATCGGAACAAGGTGTGTAGAGCAAGAAAAGTGCCCTAAATGTCATGGAGACCAGTCCCCTGCCTCTACCTAAATTGTGGTGGGAAATGGCAGCTCACATGCTCACCCGTGGTAACAGGGAAGTTGCTGGGTTCCGGAGTTACCTTCTTCTGTGGGGTTCTGGACTGCATCTCCCTCACTTAGTACTGAAATAGCAACTCTCTTCAGCACTTCCCACACCGCTCACATGTAACTGCACAACATCATGGGAACAGCTGTGCCACTGTCCCATCCTGTCATTGTGGAATCCAAGGGGTAGACGTGGGGCTTGAACTCACATCCTGGAACTTCAAGTTCAGAGCACGTGCTCTGCTCTCCACCTTCCACTTTCCCTCAGGACTGTTGCCCGTGTCTGGAAAGCTCTGATTTCCTTCTCCTGAATACCCACCCTCTGCCCGTCCTTCAGACCTCATTCAAATGCTTCCTCAACTCCTGACCCCCTGGCCTCCCCTTTCCCGAGCCTCTTACAATATCATTTCAACATCCTGCCCTGACCGTTGCTTCCTGCGTCCTTCAACTCCTCCTCCCCACACCCACCCTTGACAGACCTTTTGGCTGTCGTGCAGTCCTTCAGACCCAGCAGGCACATCCCCTGGGATGCTCCTCTGTCTGATGGCCACACGGCTGGTCTCCTTTGGATACTGCCCTGACCACTCTACTAAAGGATCAGTCCATTGCTCTCACCCCTTGAATCCTATCTGCTTCTGCGCAGACAGGGATTATTGTTCTTCATCACACTTATTACCAACTGATGTACCAGATGTGTTACGTGTTTACTCACCGCCTGTCTCTCCTCAGGATAATGTAAGCTCCATGAGGGCAAGGTTCTTGTCTTTCTATTCATTGCTGCATCAGGGTCTGGTGCACAGTAGGTGCTCAAAAATATTTTTGAATAAGTGAATAAACTCCCATATTTTCACACAGAAGTCAGCATGAATATGTTTGTAATATGTTCTGAGAAATAATAGTGCTACAGAGGGTTAATAGCTGTTATGCAGGAAAAAAGCATTCTCTTGCTAACCTAACCTGGGTAAAGCTCAGCTAAATAAAGTCAAGCACACTTTCTTCTTTCAGGACTTCTGAGGGCCTTTCCTACTTTGATACACCGATGTGCATTGCAGAGCTCTAGGGGACAGGACGCCTTGTACAGCTTCTCCCAGGGGTCTCCCCACAGAGACACTTCTGGAGGGTGCCTGCCCGACACTTGTGGACATGTTGTGTGGCATCAGTGAGTTCTGCCTGTTGGTGAATGCCTTCCTCTCCTGTGGCCTCAAGTTCTCTGTTGCTTTATGGGTTAGAAGGGGGTTATGACCAGTCTGAGGCTTGTTCTGATGGGATGGTAGGATTTCTGTCTCAAAAAGCCACCTTGGCTTTATTTGCTTCCCATTCACTCAAAGGTGCTCTGTTCCATAGAAACATGGTTATGTTCCCATCAACATACTGATTCTCTCTGATAATCTGGATGATTGCTGAAAATAGGGGGGACCCTAGCTTAGTAAAACTGAAAACCTCTGAACAAAACAGAGGGAGTTGGTAGGAAGGATGACCGAGAGCAGGTAGGGGTCAGGTTAGGTAGGATTCCTGCTCTTCAGTTAGAAGGGGAGTCATAGGGGATGTGTGAGAGATCGTGTCTGGGGACTGAGCTATGGAACTACACAGATGAGAAAGCCAAACGCCACACCTCAGAGCTGCAGCAGACATCCAAGCTCTGTGCCCCAGGAGCTCCTTGGGTGTTGGTCCTCACTGGGCAGGCATCCCTGCTCAGCCTCTGACAGCTGTCAGCTGTGAGCCTACTAGATGGCAGCCTCATGTCAGCCACAGTGAAAGAGAGGCAGAATCTGACAAAGACCGAGAGACTGTAATCGGTTGATATTGATTGAGTACTTACTATGCATTTGGCACAGTTAGAAGTTTATTCATACCTTCTCCATTTGATTTGCATAATAATTGTGAAATATGTATTATATTCCTGTTTTGCAAATATGAAAACTGAGACTCAGAGAGGTGAAATAATTTGCTCAAGGTCACACAGATGGTAAGGGATACAGCCAGATCTCCTGGCTCAAAGTTCACTATGCCCCAGTAGCAGCTGAGAGTGTAAGGTCGGCGGGCAAAGTCTGAGAGACGCACAGTTGGCAAGGAACGGAGGAGAGGGTGGGGACACAGAAAGCAGGTTATTTGACTCGTCTGAATATACAGGTTCTACCCATCCTTCAAAATCCTTGAGGTCAGGTGAGAGCCACGGAACCTGTCCCCGGAAAACAGAAGGCAAACAGGAACAATTTGGGGGATCAATCTATATTGATCCCTAGTGAGGACATCCTAACTTGGAGGAAGGAGTCAGAGAGAAGGTGGGGATGCACTGGGTGAAGAGTCTTTCAGTTTCTTGACTCCTTCTTGTGGCCCACTGACACCCCCTTAATGTCAAACACCCTAAGGTCTCAACATCCATCTAGGAGACCTGGTGAGGAGGAAGCTAGATCTTTGGAATAAAGCTGACATTTAGGAAAGTTTAGTTACATAATCAATAATTATTTGTTGGGTTTCCACCATTTGCTAAAGCCTTGGTTTTTGCTACCAGAGAATATGCAAAATGCTCCCTACTCTCAAGTAGCCTGCAATAGGGTTGGGGAGTGGGAGGCAAAGTCTTAAGTGGGTACCTAACAATGTAAGAGAATAGACAGGAATGCCACGGGATGATAAATAGTAAAGGGCTTCAGAAAAATGTGTCCAGATATGGAAGGAAATTCTCAAAGAGGAAGTAACAGAACTATGCTTTGGAAGGTAAGAACAGAACACGCAGAAAAGAAGAGGGGGTGGGGTTAGGCAGGGACCAGACCTGGAGGGCCAGGTAGGGAGCTTGCAACCAGACACAATGCGAAGGACGAGGCCAGGCCAACTGTGGTGAGCTTTTAATGCCGGTCGAAGAAGGTTGGACTTTAACCTCTAAGTATCACAGATTTACAAACAAGAAAGTAACAAACCATACAGTATATCTGATGAGCTTACAATGATTGCAAGATGTAGTCAGCACGGCCCTGGGAAGAAGAGGCTCAGAAGCACATGGGGGAGAGAAGCAGAGGCCCAGTGAATACAGGTTCTTCTCACCTGCCCAATATCCACTTCCCCATCTCCTAGAAACTGTGCCTGGATTTTCCTTTGGAAACCATTTTGCAACAGTTTGGGGTGAGGCTGATTCCACCCCCACTCCCTTTCCAAAGACAGATGTGTAACCCAGGCTGGCCAGGCAGAATGGTTCTTTCCCCACCATGCAGAGTGGTAAAAATGAACCATGTCGCAAGGTGACCCCGAGAGAGCCAGCGCTTGTATATCTCCAGAAATCATTAGAAGTGAAGTATGTTCTTTGCACTGCGTGTGCCAGTTGGGGACTGAAGCCTGAGGAGCTGGTGGTCATCTTACCAATGTGGGAAGAGGAACAAAACTGAAATAGAGGCAGGAGTCAAGGTTGGGGCCCAAGATTTCTAAAGTGACAGAACCCCAGGGTTCAGCCATGTCTGACATGTGGTCTGGAGAAAAATAATCAAACTGAGTAAAGAGGCTGGAACTGCCAGAAGGGAGGGGGAGCGGTGGTCAGGGTTGGCCACTCTGACGAGGTGACATCACACGTCTTTCTGTCTTGTCTTCTTGTAAGCTCTGTGTCTAACCTGCTGGCCTGTGCTGAAGGACGTGAAGGAGTGAGCACGGGCATCCAGCGAGCGGGAACGGCGACAGCAAAGCTCTCGGCCAGGGTTGCTGGGCACGTACGTCCAAGGAGCAGCAGAAAGGCCAGCTGGGCTGGAGCTAACTGAGCAGGAGGGAGGGTGGGAGGCCGGGCTCAGGTCACATGAAGCCTATCATCCTTTGAAAGGAGCTTGGCTTCTACTCTCTGCATGCGTGGAAGCCATCGGAGAGTTTTGAGTTGAGCAGTGATGGGAGGGAACTCATGTTTGAAAGGGCCATCAGGGTGGCCTGCACCTGGCACTTCCTCCTGATGGGCACCGGGCATTAGCCGTGAGGGCATGGGGAAGGAGGCGGCTACCAGAAGGGGTGGCAGGTATGGCTGAGACCAGCCCTGATGGGGCAGCGCAGCTGGCCTGGCGCTCAGCCAGCCAAGCAACTACAGGCGACCTTGTCCTCCAGGCAGACGGGTCCTGAGCAGGTGGGGGAGGCTGGGGCATGAGGTGGGGGGTGTTATACAGAGTTTGTAGAAAACTTCTAGACAATTGCTGTGCTCCTAGGTGACCGTGGCCCTGGGGCAGACCGGGGGCCATGTAGGTTCCTGTAATATCTCGGCCCCATGATCTCTGCTCTCGCCAAGCCTGAAGCTGGTCACCTCCTCTGTCCACCGCCATGCTTCCAACCCTTCCATTTTCTTCCCTTTCCCTGGGGAGTCCTGGAAATTAGACTGTGCTCAAATGTTCATTCAAAGGGAGCCTGGGCCATTCAGAGGGTTGCAAGGGCCAAGCTGTGTGTAAATTCCAGCTGTAAATATGAAGCCGTAGCCAATCCTACAGCTAGGGGCTCCTCCACCGAGGTCAGGAGGCTTCTCCCACACAGAGAGAAAGTCAGAAACTGATCTTGCTCTTAGCATTTACCAGGCATTCTCTGAGGAGGCCACTTCATCAGCCGCAGCGTTTGTCTTTGCAAAAGACAACATCTTGCCCTTCCTCCTACCATCCCCAAACACTTGTCACTGTGTTTGGCTCATCCTCTGTCTCCTGATTTGAGCTTTGAATTTCCACATTTTATTCCAGTCTTTCTTACTCAAATCCGGACCCCTAGTGCCCGTCTCAGCATTTGGCATATAGTGGGTGATCAATAAATAAAAAAAACTGTTGGGGCCGGCCTGGTGGCACACTGCTACAGTGCGCCGCTTGGGAAGCGCGGCGGTGCTCCCACCCGAGGGTTCGGATCCCACATACAGACCGGCTCCCGCTCACTGGCTGAGCGAGGTGCGGGAGCAGCACCGATGGTTGCGATCCCGTTGCCGGTCCCCGGTCCGGTACGGGGGCAACACTGAGGGTTGCAATCCGTTGCCGGACACGGAAAAAGACAAAAAAAGGGGAAAAAAAAAAAACAACTGTTGAATGTTGCTGAATGAATAAGTTATTGCCATTGATTGATAACTGACTGGTTCTTCAACATCTCCTTCACATCTGCTCCTTGTCCTCAGAAAGCCACATCATAGTCCAGGAAGGAATGCGAAAGGACACCGGACTTACTAACCTTTCACAACTTTCTGGGACTGGAAACTAACCATGGCCTTTGCTCTACACACCCTTTGGTGGGTATAGTGTATACTGCTGTCTTTCATCATTAAAATAAAATAAAATAAAAAATAAATACATATACATACACACACATATATATAAAGCATCTTCTAATTAAAAATCTTTATGCTAATTGCTGGGGTCTGCAAAACTATGGAACAGCACTGCCTCCTAGAAAACGGGGCTGGACAGAGCCCCGCCGCACTGGCAGTTAAGTGCCCTGCTGTGCCTGAAGTCACTATCTCACCTCCGCCCTCTTGGATAAGTTACTCTCATCTTGAAATCTCAGTTTCCTCATCTGTGAAATGGGAGGGCTAGGATAGGTGATCAGCAGGCCCTTTTTAACCCAGGCATTCTACGACCACAAGTGAAGTGGAATCTGAGGCCCTGATAGAAGAGAGATCACAGAGCAGGTGGGAGGCAGGACAGTGAGGTAGGTGAGCAGATCCTGGAGTCGGGAGGGGAGTGCCAACAGCACCCTTCTCATAGGGTTAATAGGGTTAAATGAGTGAATGTGTAGTAATTTGGCAAGATATCTAACTATAATAGAATCTCAATAAATTACCACGTCTACTGACCAAGTCGATGGTCTCTAGCAGCACTATCTAATAGAACTTTCTGTGATGACTGGAAATGCTCCATATCTGGATTAATACAGTAACTGCTAGCCACTGTGGCTACTGAGCAGTTTAAATGTGGCTAGTGTGACTGAGGAACAAAATTTTCAATTTTACTTAATTTTAATTGTTTCAAATTTAAATAGCCATATGTGGCTATTGGCTCCTGCATCAGACAGAGCAGGTCGAAACACTGAGAACTGCCAGACTTTTAAAAAGAGCAGCAAGGAGTGGCACATCCAGACAATGGAATATTATTCAGCACTAAGAAATGAGCTATCGAGCCATGAAAAGACATGGAGGAACCTTAATGTATATTCCTACGTGAAAGAATCCAATCTGAAAGGGGACAGACTGTATGATTCCAACTCAGTGACACTCTGGAAGAGGCAAAACTATGGAGACAATGAAACAATCAGGGGTTGCCAGGGCTGGCAAGGGGAGGAGGGAGGAATTGGTACAGCACAGAGAATTTGTAGGGCAGTGAGAACACCCTGTGTGTGAGATCATAACGGTGGGCACAAGTCATCAGACATTCACTCACACCCACGACATGTACACCACCTGGAGAACCCCAATGTAAACTGTGGACTCTGGGTGATAACGACATGTCAGTGCAGTTGTAAATGATGTACTCCTCTGAGGTGGGGGGGGATATGGGAAATCTCTGTAACTTCCTATCAATTTGGCTGTGAACCTAAAACTGCTCTGAAAAAACAAAGATTGGAGAGGAATGCATGGAGGAAGGGGGTTAGTTAGAGATAAGCCCTCAAGAATGGATAGGGTACGGATAACAAGAGCTGTGTTTGCAAGGACAGCAGGGTTCAGTTGGTGAGTTAGCCAGTGGGGCCAGAGCAGAGATTTTTTATGAAAAAGAAATGAGGGACAGACTGGGAGATAATGAGCTTAGGCTGGGGAAGACGTTAAATTCCAGGTTAAAGACCCTAAAATGTATCCACCTACCAATCGAGTCCCTGAAGTTTCCAGCTAGTGCTATGAGATATCCAAAAAGTGTTTTAAAAATATTAATATCCTAAATAAGTATGCTATTTGGGATATTAAGTTTTTTGAGGGTCGAGTCCACATTTTCAAGTTAAATTATGTGAGATTCCTGCTTTCACACTAGGAACTCAGAAGTGCTTAAAACAATTTAAATCAAATAAATAGATAGATTTGCTCAGATCATGCTGCTTTACAAGAATCCTCCATTACCGATGCTGTGTGTTGCCCATATTGCCTGGAAAATTGCAGGCTTTTAGGGAGCCCTGCTTGATG
Organism: Galeopterus variegatus; assembly: GCF_000696425.1. NCBI lineage: Eukaryota > Metazoa > Chordata > Mammalia > Dermoptera > Cynocephalidae > Galeopterus > Galeopterus variegatus. The sequence continues at coordinate 19,312 of NW_007734348.1, read as the reverse complement.
GATTTGTCTAAATGTGTCTGAAAAGAAGTGCACAATGCAGACCACATCGGCGCCGGGGACGCGGCGTTCAGAACGCTTAAGTATCAAGAGAAGATTCGCATTTGTGCTCTCCTGCAGTGCACCATCTTCAAAGGTTCCCAGATTTATTATTTCATCAACAGATCGGAGAGGGGAGTTTGTATGAGATCAAACAAACACGAGTACTATGGGAAGGCTGGCAGGTGATAGTGTATAAATTGCCCGATGGAAAATGTCAAAGTTGACATCAGAGCAGTAGGAGAGTGGGAAGCACACAGAACTGAGAACAAACGGCTGAGCCTTCCTGTGAGCCAATTCCTTACACAGTCCAGCTAACGTTCTGCAAGAACCCTGGCGCTCAAAACCCACGGAGAATCCACTGAAACCCATTAACTCAAAATCTATCCTGCATTAAAATTTTTTTAGAAAGCATCTCTTTGTTTCTACACCTGTTCTCCTTTTATTTCTGTTGTTATGTTTGCTTTCTTCCATTCTCTCTCTCTCTCTCTCTCTCTCTCTCTCTCTCTCTCTCTCTCTCTCTCTCTCTCTCTCTCTCTCTCTCTCTCTCCTCCCTACCCACACACTACTGCATGCTTTCTTTTTATCTGCCCTGTGTGCATCCCCTTATTTCTTTTACATCTCCTTCTTTACGTCCATTTGTTCAGTCTTTCAAGGGTAGTGTATCGATAGTTAAGGCATCTTCCAAGGTGGAAAATTATTATACCCTATGTTAATGCCAGAGCCTTGCAGACTCAGAATCAGATACAAGAAAAACTGTTAAAAGTCCCTCCTACCAGCCTCTGTGCTCCTGAACAGGGACTTGCGTATATCTAAATGCACAATAGCAGTTAGGGACATCAGTGGGTGTCTGATCGCCAGCGCGTGTTTTACGTGTATTAGCTCATTTGCCCCCCACCCACAGCAATTTCTGCTGCAAGGCCATTTGCTGGGACCAGCCCTTTCTTGATCATATTACCTAAAATAACCACCACCCCCTACCCAACTTCCACCCTTGCCTTGCTTTTATTTTATAGCACTTTTCATTACTTGGCACAAAAAGAAATACTTCTTTCTCTATTCCTAGAAATAAATGCTTACTTTCTTCTCTATTAAAATGCATGTTCCATCACATTTGAACCCTCAACAGCACTGGCAGTAGGCACTCAGATTCTCCAGGAGGGGACACTGCGAGAACACAGAGCTAAGGGGCTTCCCCACAGTCCTCCAACTCCCAAGTTACAGAGCAGAGATGGGGACACAGGCACACCTTTTACTCCGGTGTCCATGCTCCCGCCACCACACTCGACCTTCCTCACGGTGGTGGGATCAGGATTCGAAGATTAGACCTTTCTGTCCAACAAGAGTCAAGCTTGAATGTGGCTCTGGTATAAAAACTAAATGACCTGAAAATCTATTTGTACTCAAATTACTTCCTCTACTCTCTTCTTACCGAGTGAGAGGAGGTGCAGAATAACAAGGAATTCTAACTCCTATAAAAACACACACTATTAGAATTTCTCCAACTGCAAGTTCTGAGTACTCTGCACAATGACTGCTTTGGCATGGAGTTTAATCAATAATCTCTTTATTTTTATTCCCATGTTCCTATGAGTTCCTGGCTTCTCCAAGAATATGCTACCGGAGTCCAATGAATGTCGCTTTACTGTAATTCTCAAAATCAGACTTCATCTGCTGTAAGCTTCAAGCTACGAGTCTCAATAACTTGAGGCCTTCTCTCTCTCTCTCCCTCGGTGGAATCAAATAATGGTCCCAGTATTTGCTTTTCCTATTGCCACAGCCAACTGTGGGCATCTCTGCCCAGCACTGGCCCTCGTTCAATGCCATCTTCTATAAACCTCTCGGGCATGCTGCCCTGGGCATGCTTGTGTATGTTCTTCACTACCGTCTGCCTGCAGACTCTGGGCCTCACACCGGGGCATGTGGAAGAACTTGTCTCTCCCCTTACCTGTCTCTGGGAAAGCTCCAACTCTACCTCTGAACTCAGAGCTCCCACTTCTGCAATGCAAACACACCATCTGTCCCTTCCTCTTCAGGGACAAACCAACACCATCTTCCCCAACAGAACCTTGCAAAGGTCATCCTGCCCTCCCTTCCTGGGGTGAGGTGGGAAAAGAAGATAGCAAATTCAGTTACTTTTTTAAAATTGAAGTCAACCCATTACCTGTAGTTTCTGTATTAGATGCATTTGTACTACTACTAAGTTTTTTATTAATTTGCTTCATACCCTGACCATTTGCCAAGCTGGTACTACACTTGGCTGACAAATACATCTGCTGTAGCTAAGAAAGAAGAAAACATTTCTCCTTTTCAGATAACATCAGACTTGTGATTTCTCCTGGGGTCCTACCACATAGGCCACTCCCACGCAGTGGCTGGCAGTGCCCCTGTGATCCTCACTGGAAGTAGGGGACAGGGGAGGATGGGCTGGAGGCAGTGACCCAGGCTGCCATCACTAGCTCAGTACTAGCATACGCTGCTGCATCCAACGCGGCTCCTGAGTTATTAACAGCTGAACAGAATTCCAAACCTTCTGCTCCTAACACATTTCTAACACCTTTCATAATCCACAGTTGTTATCAAAAGGCATTTGCAGCTGTGAAGAAAGGTGGGTGGTCAGACAAAATAAATTAATAAGTGAAGAGTTCCTGTGTAGAATGCTCAGCTCAGCACAGCTTGAGACCTTACCATGGCCCACCTCGGGATAGGGCAACCTAGTCAGGCTTCCTTTTCTCCTCCACCCTCATGCAAGAGAACCTAGTGCTAACGTCAGTCAGGTAGTAGATCCACAGTTACGGAGCACCGACCGTACACAGAGAAACATCCTGGTGTTGGTGAAGAGACAAGGAGCCAACCAGGAATACAAAGACCTCTTGGTTGGGTTGAGACCCAGTAACAGCAATTCTTCAACAATCTGAATGTGTAAAGTATATCAGGAATGATGAGCGATGAGCACATGCCAGAGGGCAACTTCAAATCCAGCAAAGGTGGAGGAAACTCCTTTTGCGTTAATCCTGGCATCTCCGGGGTGTTCCAACGTCCCTCCTTCTGGCTTTTGAGCATTTGAAAAGTGGAGGAAGTTGAACAGTGGGGGCTCAATCTATCCATACTCCAGAGAGAAGTAATCAAAAGTTCCCGATCCCTCAAAAATGGTTTCCTCATTTCCAAAGATCTAGTTGAGAGGGTTTCTGGTAGATTTTAAGGTCTACATATTATCTAAGTCAGGGTGTCTAAAGAAGAAGGGAAATGGCTGAGCTAAAACACCCACGATCAATGGGCACGGCCAGCGAGCCAGCCATGTTCAACACGCACTGAGCATCTCCTCCGTCTCCTCTGTGTCAGTACTGTGCTAGGCACTAGGGATGAAAGGATGAAGATGGACTCCCCGCGCTTAACATGTCCACGGGCCAGTGAAGAGGAATTTTCATATGGTAGCACATCAGATGTCACTGTGGCCACATGGGATGCTGTGGAAGGCAAAGGTGGTAGATGATGGAAGAGGGACTAAGGGAAATTCAAGGGAAGAGCAGATCCTTGGGCTAAGTCTTCAAGAACAAGAAGGAGTGAGCCAGCTGCAGAAAAATGAGGAAGTTATTCCAGGCAAAGTCTACAGCACAGGCCAAGGTTTATAGAAAAACGAAGGAACCAAGAGCATTTGGAGAACTTCCACCACTTCTATGTGATTGAAATATAAGGTTGATGTGGGAGTGGCAAGGCATCGGTATAACTCATATTAAGAAAAGTCTTGTGAGTCACCCCAAGAAATCAAAATTTATCTTGAGGTTTGATGGGGAGCCTTCAGAGCATTGAAAGGGGAAAGACATGGACAGACTTATAATATGGAAAGACCCATCTCACATAAATGTGGAGGTAAAGACTGGATAAAAGGATAGGGTGGACCCTGGAGCCAGGGAGACCTGTTAGGGACCAGTCAAAATTTCAGGTAAGAATAGATAAGGCCCTAAACTGATAAATAGGAACACACATCAACAATGACCATTGGAAAGTATTTGGCTTCTTGTGCATGGTTTCCTCTATTGAGAGTGAGCCACACGGAATACCACCTGTGATGCTAATTTTATCATAATTATAGTATTTCTACAAGTACAGAAAAAGTGAACTCATCTGAAAATATAACTAATGCATCCAGTATTTTTCCTAATGTTTCTAGCATCAGGAAGAAGGGATGCTCCATCATGCTTTTGACTGACTGCAAAGTCTGCTACGTCAGTCTTATTCTGATTGATACGGGGGCTGGCAGGAAAAGATACTTACAGTCTGGGTCTGGGGCACTGATTCATACTGAGATGTGACTCAGCTTAACGGATTATTTCTTCCTGGTTCTTCCCTCTCCCACCCCCACCAACCTCCGTCAGACCTAGATTTAACTTAAAGCTAGAAAATGGACTCTACTAATCATGGCATATCTGGTCCGGTTGGAGTTCAGAGGGGAGAGGCAAAGGAGGTTTTCCAGATGCTCCTGAAGCTACCCCTGAGGACAAGCTGGACCCCAGACAGGCTTCACCACTGGGACTCCCCATTGTTCTGCACACACAGTGACTGTCCCCTAGAGGGCAGATCTGTCAGAGAACATGGAGGAGACTAGGATCCAGTGCGAGTGTGCTGTCACAAAAAGACCCAGGGCTTGGAATCACATAGACAGGGAACCTAGACCCAGCCTGGTTTCTTGTCTGTCAAATGGAAGGCAGAGGTCTGTCTGCAGTGAGAATTAAGCCAGATAACATGTGTGACATGCCCAGGACAGAGTGTAGGTCAGGGTTCCTCAGCTTGCCACTCTCAATGTGCAGGTGGCAAGGAATAGGTCTAACTCATATTAAGAAAAGTCTTCTGAGTCACCCCAAGGAAACGGAAATTTATCTTGAGGTTTGATGGGGAGCCTTCTGCCTCCAGGGAACATTTGGCAATGTCCAGAGACATTTTTTGTTGTCATAACTGGTCAACTAGGGGAGTGGGTACTACTGGCATCTAGTGGGTAGAGACCTGCGATGTTACTAAACATTCTAAAATGCATGAGATGGCCCCCACAATGAAGAATTATCCACCCTAAAATTTGTATAGTGCTGAGGCTTGTATAGTGCTGAGGTTGAGAAACTCTTGTCTAGCTCAATAAGTAACTTTTTAACTTCTCCCTCCCACTCTCCTATGAACACCCCCAAATGCAAATTAAAAGGAGTATCCTCAGGGAGAGATACCCACCCAATGGGACAGCCCCTGGCTGCTGACGGGTAAGATTAGCCCCCCACGACTGTCCCCACCCCCTGCCCCATCGCCCCCGACATCTGTCCCCACCCCCTGCCCCATCATGAGTAGAATGACCAGTTTGTGAGGAGCTGGCTCACTCAGCTCCACACTGTGCATTACCCTCTTTACTATGTTTTTGAGTGAATTTTATTTTCCACAAAATAAGGCAAGAAGCCCTGACACCCTGTTGGGCTTGTCCCTTTTCTTCACTGTGCTTTTGTGTCCACCCCCAGCCACCATCCTGGTCACTTCCTTTCTCAATTCCTTCACTGTCCCCTCCCCTCAAGCCTGAATTTGGCCGTTTACTGACCACAGGGAGCAGGTGTGTGTTCTCAGCAAGCATTCCCGGGGGACCATTGGGAAGTTTTGGGGGTTTTTTGTTGTTGTTGTTTTTGTTGTTGTTGCTGTTGTTTCACATTTATAAGCCAGCTTGTACAACGGGCTGCTCTGATTGCGAGTCTGCTTTGTGGCTTGCATTCGAGCCCCTCCCTGTCCTGTCTTTTCCATGCACTCAGGTTGGTACCAGACAGCTCTGCACCGTTCTGAACCAGGCACCACCCTCTCCTTGCTTTATTTTTCATACATATGTGTACAGGGACCCAGCCCAGCACACAGTACACACAGACACCCACATGGACCCATGCACACACCAGAGGAAAAGGAGTCCAAGCAGGAAGCTCAGAAACAGCTCCAGTGCCAGAGGAAGTCTGGCTGCAGGCCACGGGGCCCCCAAGGGCTGATTACTGTCTGCCTTCTGCCTGGGGGACAAGGCTGGAACACAGAGAGCTCATCACTGGCTCTGTGATGCCCCTGCCTGCTCTCCTTCTGTGCCGTCTGCTGTGCAGTGTCAGTTTCCAACCCTTCCTAATCTACCCCTTGAAATCAAGCAAATGCAGTGCTGGACACTGATCAGGGCCCCTAATTATTATCAGTTCAAGATTTTCTGGTTTAAGACCTCCTACCCATGTCCAAGTGCTGGCTGAATCAACCCGTGACAATGCAAAAGGATTGAAGGGAGGGAATGAGGGACAGGAAAACGGTGATCACAGATAGAGGTCTGTGGGCTCCTTTCTCCCCTTTCTTGTCACCTCTTTAGGGAAACAAGGTGGGGGGACTTGTCTGTCCCCTAGGTTCCAGGGCTTTTCTGCAGGGAGCCTAAGCTAATTAGGCATCAGTGAAAAAAAGGACGTGGAAGTCCCAAAGAGAGAAAATTTACTCCAAAATACCGACTTTTCTTGCCAGAAGTCACTTTAGTTAAAGTATTATTTCTCGATCCTTCATTTCACAAAATACTTGCCACCAGTAGAGTAGTTACTCTCCGGTGCTAAAAGCATTGTGGAAGCCAGCCCTGGAAGGGACTCAGATATAATGCCACCCCTTGCATCCTCCAAGAAGCAGAAGCGGAGGGAGCAGGAGGTTTTCCCAAAGGCCCGTCTCCCTCCTGTCGCTGGCCCGTCCTAACGACACCGTGGCCCCATCCAGCAAGCCAACCGTGGGGCATGAAGAAACTTTTGAGAAGGTGCCATGTTAGCTGGGGCAGCCTGGGCTCTGCCTGGGACTCAGGCAGGGTCTTCTAGAAGAAGTGATGTCTTGGGAGAAGAGTTTTAAGGTTGAGGTGGAAACCGTCCAGGTGACAAGGGATGGGGCAGGAGAACAGTTGTCTGACAGAGGCAAGAAGGCATGGAAGGGAATGGGCTGCCGAGTCTTGTAAGTACATGTGCGATGCCAACATTGCTAAGAGGCAGGTGGGTGGGGCAGAGACCACCGAGGACTCTGCTCAGACACTGGCCTTGAGCCTGCAGCATGCAGAGGCCCTGAGGGTTTTCAGTTCAGGAATGAAATGATCAGAGGCACGTCCCAGGGAGACCTCTCTGGCTGCTGTGGGTGGGGGTGGGTTGTAGGGAGAAGAATGAAACATTGCTCTGTTTTAACATGAAATTTAAATGTCTCTGAGATTTATTGGCAATATACTGGGCTACTGTCTGTGAATCACAGTGCAGCAAATCAGGTGCACACGATGCACATCTTTTTGTAACTCCCTTTAATTTTTCTTTCAAGCCTCCTGTCTGACCAAGTTGTTAGAAAACTTTATTTTCTTTGTTTAGAAAACTTTAACACAATCTTTTTGAGGCACCTCTGTCCCCCACATTGTGCCAAGGCTTGGGGAGTGCTCCAGAAATTTCAGCGGATGAAGCGACCATCCCTTCTGCAGGCTACTTCCGCACGCCCGTGATCCTGGCCAGTGCTTGTGACCTGTTTAGGCAGGAAAGGAAGTGGAGGGTCAGAGGGACAAAGCACAGTTAATACATAAAGTGACTTACTCCACCACGGTGGGCTTTCTACAAAAATCAAATAATATACACACTTAGGAAGCACCAATACTTTATGTAGGAAATTTTGGAGAGAGATAGGAGGAAAAAGAGACGGGGTTGAGTTTAAGATTCAAGAAAAATGTAAGATCCTCAAATAATTAAAAACAGAACTATCATATGATCCAGCAAACCCACTTGTGAGTGTTTATTCTAAAGAGTTGAAATCAGGATCGCAAAAGAGATGTCTGCACTCCCATGATCACTGCAGCACTATTCACAGTATCCAAGATATGCAAACAACATAAACGTCCATCGGTGGGTGAATGGATAAAGAATATGAGGTATATACACACACAATAGAACATTATTCGGCCTTAAAAAAAAAAAAAAAGGAAATCCTGCCCCGGACACCTCACACGCAACTATCCCCAGATTATCTTCACCCCACGCCTCACACTCCTGCTCCTGCTGTCATTTGCAACAACATGGATGGACCTGGAAGACTTTATGCTGAGAGAATAAGTCATCACAGAAAGACACACACTGCATGCTCTTGCTTACATGAGGTGTCTAAAGCAGTCAAATTCAAGGAACCAAGAGTGGGGTGGTGGTTGCCAGGGGCTGGGGAGAGAGACGAACGGCAAGGCTCCACTCAGTGTGCACGGCTGCAGTCGCGTGAGATGAGACCTTCTGGAGATCCACCACACAAACTGTGCTGATGCTTCACAGTAACGCACCATGCACTTAAAAAGGTGCGAAGACAGTAGATAGCGTGTTGCGTTGTTTAGCAATACAAAAAATGTTAAGAGAAATATTCCAGTTATCACTCTTGAAGAAGCAGCTGTGGGACTAATTCTTAATAAAGTTGTCAAAAATGGGAGAAAAAAAGAAAAATAAATAACAGCTGGTGACTGATAAGAGGTGCAGGGTAAGGGAGAGGGTCCCTAGGCTTCTGGACCAGGCAACAGCGATGGCAGCCACCAAGCCGGAAATCACAGCAGGAGCAGGAAGGCTGGTGTTGGGTGAAGAGGTGCTGGGGACAGTCGAGGTGCCCAGGCCTCCCTCGAAGGCAGTTTCCCCAGCAGCTGAGCTGCCCATGAGTCTGCACCCATGACTGCTGCTCAGCTCTGGCTGGAGGTCCTGAAGGTGGCATCCCAGATGAGACTCCAGCTCCTAGGCCTGTAGCACCCGAGTCACACCTTCATGCTGTCTGGCACGGCCCCTCCAGCTCAGTGTGCCCAAAGCGTTTGTGTGTCTTCTACACCGACTCAGTTGCCTCCCCTTCTTTAAGGGTTCCGTGCACACGCCTGTACATTTTCCATGTACATAAAGATTGTTCTCCTTTAGCTTATGGGTTTGATCACAACAGAGCTGTTCTGTCCTCTGGAAGAAGAGCTGGGTGAAGGGCCGGTTGTGTCTGAAACCAGCTGGATGATCCTTAGCATCCGCCCCCTTATCTGTAAGTGAGGACAGTGACACACGCTCTGACCAGCTCCCGTGTTATGAGGACCAAATGACACAAGGCATGGAAAAGTAGTCTTTACATGGAACACACACGGTCAGATGGAAATTATTAAGACGCCTTTGCATTCCCCTTCTGTGCTTACCTCTGTCTGCTCCCCACCTTTCTTTCTTTAGCAATCCCCCTTCCTGTAAAGCTAAGCTGAGAAAAGCGTCACGGGGAGGGGTGTGTGGCAAATGCTCGGGGCTGTGGAGGAGCGGGAGTGCTGCTGTCACGAATGCGTCGCACCCACCCCCTGACCTGAGCCAGAGCCGGCCCCAGAACTTAGCGGTCACTGCCAGGTGCCCCGCTCCACACTGGCCCCGCCACAGAATGCACTTTTGTTTTTCTTTTCTATTCTTGGCAATGTGGTAGAAATGGCACCTACTTATCCCTATTCCACGCCCAACAAAATACAGCTTTCATCAGTTGATGGTGCACACGGACAGCCGTGCAGAAGCACAGAAATCAATGTGCACTGATTCCTAAGCTAGGAATTCATAAACTTCTTTAAGGTCACGGATTGATTTTTTACTTATGGTAAAAAAAACTGTGAGACTCCAGACACTTCCCTTCATTTTGTCGCCTTTCTCATCTGCAGGGACACATGCTGTCTCTGGCCGGGCCATGGCTGCCATCCTTTGCTCGGTACACCAAGGGGAGAAGCACTTAGGGAGAGAGAGAGATGCTTCAACACTCCTTCTGCCACATCAAAGCCTCTGCACCCTGCCTTAACACTCAGGATTAATCAAATAATGGAACAAATGGATTTGAAGGGTGGCAGCACAAAAATGAACACAGTGATTGGAACAGACTCGTCAGCATTTGCCAAATCTAAGCTGGGCACAAGGGGGTTGATTTCAGAGCAAAGGCTAGGATCAGTCTGGTGCCCATCCCAGCACTGAGTCTGCCTGGGGCGCCAGGTGCTGGGTGGCAGAGCGCGAGCTGGTGTCCAGAGGTGGCACAGGCTGTGGCACAAGGGGAGCCTCCTGCTGGACCCTCGGTTGATCCACATCTGAAAAAATCTAGAAAATATCTACCACTCAGAAGTGGTTGTGAAGACCAAATATGATGGTAGATCTAAAAGCACTTTTTAGACTGTAAAGTATCAGATGAATACAAAATAATTACTTCCCTAGTGTCCCAAATCTTTCTGACTGATATTTAGAATCAAAAGCTTTTGGAGAAATTCATGAATGATAATACTGATAGGGTCATCATGGGTTCCTTCCTTCCTTCTTTCATTTTTCTTTTAAATTTTATAGAATTGCAGTAAGAAAACATCACATGAGATCTGCCCCCTGAACAGACTTTCTCGGGGTGGGGTTCGCTATCATTGTCTGTAGGCACAAGGCTGTGCAGCGGCGTCTAGAGCTTGTTCGTCTTGCATAACTGAGATGTTTTCCTCACTCCGCCCAGTCGCTGGCAAACACACTCCTGGTCTTTCTTCCATGAGCATGACTATTTTAGACACCTCATCTAACTGGAATCACAAAACCACCGTATGATCCAGAAATCCCACTTCCAGCCATTTATCCGAAAGAGTTGAAATCAGGATCTCAAGGAGATATCGGCGCTCCCGCCTTCGCTGCAGCATTATGCACAGTAGCCAAGATGTGGAAACAACCTAAGCGTCCACAGACGTGCTGTCTACATGCAAGAGAATATTATTCAGTCTTAAAAAGAAGGAAATCCTGCCATGTGCAACAACACTGAAGAACCTGGAGGAGGACATTTTGTGCAGGGAAATAAGACAGACAAAGGACAAACCCTTTTTTTTTTTTTTTTCTCTTTTTCTGTCTATACTATCTGGAGGCAGTCAAGAATGAACTCGGCAGCCACCTGCCACCGGGGTCCCATCCCAGCCTTGTCACTTGTTGGCTGGCTGGTACCAGCTACCTCACCTGCCTGAGCCCAAGCTCCCTCATTCATAAAATGGTCATGACAACATCCACCAAGTGAAGTTAGAGGGTCAGACAAGAAAACGTAGGGACCTGCAAGGGTGAAGCCACACATGGGTTGGAAAGATTATCACTATCTGCTTCAGAAGGTCCGTGTCCTGCCAGCTGGGGGCTTGTGTGGAAAATGTCCTGCCACCAAGGCCTCTCGCTTTGGGCTGGACAGGGTACCTGCCCGGACTACCTACCCTGGCTCCGCCAGCTTTCCCGGCAGCCATGGCAGTTGATTCTCCAGGCTCCTGGTGAGCCTGGGAAACCAAGTATCTGGTCTCAGCTGCCTGTGGGTCACGTGGCCTTGATGTGTCGGGCTACTCTATTAGCAGTGAATCAAGACGTTCAGATGGTGCAGGAAGCCTGGGCGCCAGACTTGCCTGCCAGCAAGGGTGGCAGATTGCACTGGTGCTGGCTACCAGCTTCCTGTTGGCCTCACAGGCCTCTGTGTGGCATGCCAGCCTCCTCTCTGTGTTCTCAGAGTCTTTCCTACTCTCTGGCTCAGCTCCTGCGGGCTGTCACTGCCTGGACCTCAGAGCTGGGGCTCACCTGGGCCTGCCAACAGAGTCCCTCTCATTAGTGGTGGAGGCCCCTACTGGTGGGGGATGAGCACAGATAGGGAGCCCTGGGTCCTGTGCCATCTGACCCATCCCCTAACCAGCCTGTGCTATGCGATTCCGTTTCCTCCTCCTCATTGCCTTCAGCACCTGGCACGGAGCTTGCTGGAGCTGCTCCCCGAGGAGCAGTGCAGGGTCACGGTCTTCTCTTCATTGTCACCTCCAAGTAGTCCCAGCAGAGGTTCACAGAGACGTGGTTCCTCAAAAGGAAGCTCGAGTTTAACAGGCTAGTAAGTGCTGGCCCACCCCGAGGACTGTATCACAAAGTACCTGGGAAAAGAGAATAGTAAAATGCATCTCTTCTTAGCTTTGAGCAAGGGCATCAGGGCACCAGTGCTGGTGGTGGCTGTGTCTGAGCAGCACCTCCATACTGGGGGGTGTGGGTGGCTGGCAGTGGAGGCGTGTGGGAAAGGACCAGGACGCAGAAGTTCAGTTCACACGAGAGAGAGCTGGAGAGCTATTTTGCAATGCAAAAAAAAAAAACTTTTCCTACAGAGGTGCTGGGGACTCCTTCATACCTATGTGAGCATGTTTATCACGGTGATGGTAGCGCATCTTCAGACTCTGTGCCTCCTCTCTCTCCCCTCCAGGGCGTGTCTATCTAGTCTGGTGGAGCAGTGCTCTGCTAATCTGTCCTTCCTGTGTTCAGTGTTGTGGAAAACAAAAATGGAAAACATATATCACCTCTCTTCCTTCATAAAGTTGGGAGTTTGCTGCTGTTAGATTCAACTGAAATAGCACCCAATCTCTTGCTGCTCCAGAGGATTTGCCTCCAGGGAGTGGCCGCAGCCCATGGGAAGGCCTGGGAGACATGCAGGGACGTGACACGAGACGTGTTCTAGGATTACACAGGGTCCAGACCAGGGCAAGTGATCTACAGCTGAGACCATGGGCTCCAACTAGATGCCAGGAAGAAATGCCAAGGCACAGAATCAGTGAGACCAGAGCCTGGCAAATGTTCAGATCAGGCACCGTAGGGAGAAAAGGGCCACGGTGATTCCTTATGGAGCAGTGACTCAATGATTTTACGTGCCAATTGCCCCCCAATCCCTCCTTCACGCCCCCATACATCCATGTCTGGTTGGACTGTTGCCGACGAGGCCACGCTGATGAGCTGCACTTTGACAGCATCAGTGAGCATTAGAGAATGGGAGGAAAAGGACCTCCTCAGCCTTCTGTTTGACTAAAAATGGGACAAAATAATGCAAGAGAATTACAGATCCTCTGAAATTCCGATGAATATCTGGAACTTCTCACCAGAAAAATGCACATACATAGAAAGACTCTATAAATAATTTCTGTTGGTTCACTGCCCCGTCTAGGCAAATTCCCTGGAGTGGTTATGGGTCCCAGGCTCAAAACCCTGATGTGAGAAGGTAGTAAGTCCTGTTCTAACCTCCTGGACTTTACGGCCTTGGGCAGCCATGGGCTGTCCTGAAGAGGAATTGCTTGTGATGGCTCGAGGTCACCCTGCGGGCAGGGGATGGCCTGTGGGAACAGAAGCCCCTGGGGTCAGGTCTAGTGTATTTGCAGTGAGCTGCTAGGTGGGGAGAAGTACCAAGGCTGGAGTCCTCTCCCCTGCAGCACATCAGGACTCCCTGCCCTCCCCTCCACCCCGCTGGCTTCTGGAGTTTCTCCAAAGACAGCAGCAGGCACCAATGGCTAATTGCTCTGAAATAGCTAGTCTCCATTTCGGGGTGCTGCTTGCTTTTGCTTTAGAAGCTGGCAAATGAATCCTCCTAGGGATTATAATAACCCTGTCCTGGCTGTGTTCCCTGCAATCTTGGCCTTGTTCCCTGGCACTCGTCCCAAAAGGGTTGGAAATCTCTGAGTATTTATCCCCTTGAAGATTCCCCGTGCCCGCCTGGCTCCCAGCCACCCCGCACACAGACGGCAGGCTCCCTCCGCTTCTCCGTAAAGCAGATCGCACCCCGGCTCTCCCCCACGCCCATCGCCCGGCTCTCTGCTCAGTCTCCGGCCCACTCCCCTGAAGGCGGCTCTGTTCCCATGGGGGGCTGCCAATCTGCCCATCCGGACCCGCCTCCTCTCTGTCCTCCCCGTCGGTATTTCCATCCCATTGTGCAAGATTTTCTCTTTTCCCACAGCATCTTTTCCACCAAAGCTTCCAAGGTACTGAAGGAAGAACCAGGACGCTTTCTCTGACTGAAGAAAGAGACTAGCAACCTCTGAGACGACGAGAGAATGAAGTGATGATGGCTTTCTCCCCGAGTCGATCGTCAGTTCATTCCTCCTGATAGCAAACACGGTTCCGAGGGCAGGGGATGCTTGCCATTCTGGTTCTGCACCTCGGGACATTATTGTAGACTTCTTGGTAACGCCATAGTGTTATCAGAGCACAGTGGAGGGTGAAATCAGACCTCAAACACTGATCAGGAGATGTTACTGTTGTTTTGTGCACCTGTCCCTCCCCACCAGCTTCTGAGCTCCATAAAGATAGGATCTAGACCTGACAGTTCTTTGCAGCTACTGTCATCTACTCCTTACCCTCTGTCATCAGGATGGGGCAAGGGGAGGAGAACCTAGCACAGGACTGGCATATATTAAAAGCTGAATAAATCATGGCTGAATGAATTGAGCTGTGATGGCCCAGCTTGTATGACTTTAGCAAAGCCCCTGCCCAGAGCACTGAGTTGTAGTGTACATGAACCCTGCGTGCCGATGGCCACTGAGACTGTGAGGCTGACCGCTGGAGAGCAGAGGTGCCCACGTGGGAGATTTCACTTCACCAAGTCCTTGGCCGTGGTCATGGTGGGGATCAGGTGGGAGGGTTTATAGCTGGATGCCAGCACAGCCATCGTTGTCGCTGGAAAACACACTGACAGTGGGTTGGTGCTATTTTGGTACAGGAGGTACAGCACATTTTACTTAAGTTAATCCTACCAAGTGCTACACAACACTAGGGAGATTCTCAGCTGCTTCCTTCTAGGAGGACTTACTCTGAGCAGACCTGCCTGGGCAACCCTTTGCAGACTTGCAGTCACACACGCTCAGGAGGACCGCCTCTTCCTCCCCGCTGCCCCATAGCCTTTCACTTTATAACCCAGGTCTGCTGCCTCCCTGGTAACAATATTGTAATATTATCTTTGTGTGCCCTTTGCCAAGTCGCTATTGGCTCTCCATAGCAATTCAAATACAATCATAATAAATAAACAACAGTAATTAAAGCATCACATAACAGATCATATAAAACCTGTACACGACTGACAAGCCAAATAAGCGGCATTTTAACAAGAGAGAAGGGGAGGTGGGCCAGCTCAGAGGAAGTGCGTTTGGGAAACTAAACTGTCTTCAAGCAGCCACCGTGAATTCCCCACATTCAAAGTGAATTCATGGTGTCAGTGCTCCAGAGCCAGGACTTTCCCTGTGCAGCAAATTGCAGACGCTGCTGGAAAATGGAAAATAGTGCGTGGTGGGAAGGATGAAATTTGGTCAGAAACTGTCTGATTAAAGCAGAGACTTAAAAGAGGTAACACGTAAGAAAGCGAATGTACTTCGTTTTCTGCACGCAGGGTCAGACAACCTCTGCAAAGAGGGAAACATTCCCACGAGACTGGAAAGCAGCAGAGCTCAGAGGAGGGTGCTCCTGGTGAGGAGGGAGACCCCCTTTTCCTGCTCAGCTCCCTGAGGAGGCAGCTCAGGGCTGGGAAAATACATGTGCTTTAGAGCCAGAGAAACATGATTTGCATAGGAAATCTGCAATTTATCAGCCTAAGCTACCTTAACCTCTGTAAGTCTTTGCTCATCTCTTAAAGGGAATGAATAAGTCTTTGCTCATCTCTTAAAGGGTATGAAAATACCTGTTTCATTTATTCTGAGAAATAAGTGAAGTAACAGATGTAAGGAACTTATCTTGGCATTAGCACATAGTGGGTCCTAACAGATGTCAGCTTCCTTCCCAGAGAGCCCCCCGTATTTAGAAAGGTCAACATGACCCTAACTCAGTGGAAAGTACCGGTTTGCTTTGTAAGTTAGGGCCACTCTGGCCACATTTGGGGCCTACTTTGGGTCTTTGTATCATCCTTGACACCAACGATGTTCAAGTGAATGCATCCCAGACCCCGAGAATACGCCTGCAAACTACTGGAAGAATCATCTCCTACCACCCCCTTGCTTTGTCTGTGGCTAAAATCAACAGGTATTCAGAGTGGGGAGGGATTAGTTCTGCCTTGAGGTCATTGGGGAAGCATCAAAGAAGGGCGTACCAGTTGATGCATGAATGAGGACCAAGAATATCTCCTCACGAAAAAATAAAGAAATTCCAAGCAGAGACAAGGGCATGAGAAAAGGTAAAGGGATGCACCAATGTGGCATATTTGCAGAGTGAAGTGGCAGATGTGCCCACCTCCTCCCGCCTCGACCCTCCACGCAGGCTGCCTTTCTCGAGCTCCCTGAACCACACACACCAGGGGCCTCGCC
>NW_007734348.1:0-225 GCF_000696425.1 Galeopterus variegatus | reverse complement strand
GTAGTAAGTCCTGTTCTAACCTCCTGGACTTTACGGCCTTGGGCAGCCATGGGCTGTCCTGTAGAGGAATTGCCTGTGATGGCTCAAGGTCATCCTGCAGACAGGGGACGGTCTGTGGGAGCAGAAGCCCCTGGGGTCAGGTCTAGTGTATTTGCAGTGAGCTACTAGGTGGGGAGAAGTACCAAGGCTGGAGTCCTCTCCCCTGCAGCACATCAGGACTCCCTG
>NW_007734347.1:171329-172098 GCF_000696425.1 Galeopterus variegatus | reverse complement strand
GTGATGGGACACAATAACTAACTACATTGTATATTGACAAAATAAAAATAAAAATAAATTTAAAAAAAAGAAAATGGGAAAGTCTAAAAACTGGTCTGTATCAGAGTGAAACAGTGTATTAGAACCTAGGAAAACAGCTAATCCTGACCTTCCCTTTAAATTGTCCTATCACTTATAAAAACACATTTGACTTGCTTCAAGCACCTCATTTTAATTATGTTTGCAAAAATTGGAACTATTTCGGGTTGGTGCTACATAAATAGAATATTTTCAAATTCTTCTAGATGAGGATATATGTATTCAGTTCAACAAGAATTTATGTAGTATGTAGTATTCACCAGGGACATTGCTAACTATTGGGATATAAAGATGAAGAGATATACAGTCCTGGCTTCATAGGTATGAAACATGTACTTAGAAGAGCCTCACACTTGGTTTAATACTTGGCAGTTGCCATGCTGATATTCTTAATACTTTTTGAAGGATGTCACATTTACATTTTACACTGAGCTGTGTAAGTTATATATCTGGCTCTGTTCCTGTAGTTAAACTCAAGAGTCCAGTCACACAGCTAGATCTGTGAACAAATAAATTTCACATATGTGATAATTTTTATAGACAACCAGAGAGAGAGAATGCCTAAATTTGCCTTAAAAATTCAGGGAGCACTTCCAAGAGAAAAGTCATTTATTCAGTAATTACTTAATAAGCAAATACTATGTGTCAGGCACTGTTCTAGGTGCTAGAGAAACAGCAGTGAATAAAACAA
>NW_007734347.1:168130-171315 GCF_000696425.1 Galeopterus variegatus | reverse complement strand
AGCAAATACTATGTGTCAGGCACTGTTCTAGGTGCTAGAGAAACAGCAGTGAATAAAACAAAACAAAATAAAACAAAACAAAATTGCCTTCATGGAGGTCACCTTCAAGTCACAGAAGCCCAACAACAAAATATAAACAAAACTCAATATTATGTCAGATGGTGGGAAGTGCTCTAGAGAAAAAATAAGAAAATAGAATAAGCAGTGTTGGGGAGTTAAGGGGTTCACGATTTTAAACAGCATGTGCAAAGAAGGCCTCACTGAGAAAATTACTTTTCAGTAAAGAACTGAAGGAAATGGGAAAACAAGGGGAAAGAACACTGCAAGCAACAGAGAACAGCAAGTAGAAAGGAAGAAAGTTACTGAGACAATGTGAGCATGCTGAGTTGAAGAAAGGGCAAGGAAGTGACGTGGCTAGAGTGGAGAGAGTGGGGGATTAAGAGACAGGAGGCATTGAGAAAGGTTTAAGGGAGAAAGGTCTTGAAGGGACTTGCCAGCCACTCTCTGGGCTTTCATATCTACTTGAGTGAGAAAGGAAACAATTGGCAGGTTTTGCACAAGTGACATGGTCAGACTTGTATTTTAATAGTAGCAATTTGGCTGCTGTGTTGAAAATAGATTTTAAAAGCAAAAACGTGGAAGCAGGGAGAATAGATTGGATTTTATTTAATAATCCAGATTATAGATCATGTCAGGTTGAGCCAGAGGGTAGAGGTAGAGTTAGTGAGAAGTGATCAGATTATCTACAGATTTTGTGGTGCAGTCATCAGAATTTGTCCACAGTTTGAATGTAGGGGTATGAAAGAAAAAGAGGAGTCAAGGAGGACTTGCATTGCCTAAAAAAAACTGTTTTTTTGTTTTTTGTTGTTTTTGTTCTTTTTTGCTTTTAAAAAAGATGACTTGAGTAACTAAAAGGTTGGAATTATCATTTGCTAAGATGAGAAAGACTTCAGGAGAAACATGGTAATTTTAATTTAGCCCTTAACACTAAAAATTCTACTGCACCAATTTGTTATGTATCGGCATACCCCACTAGACTGCAAGAAACTCGAGACTAAGGATATGTTGAGTCATCTTTGCAATTCCAAAGCTTTACTCACAGTATTCTGCTGCCACTGCCACTGGTTGCATCTGCCACCAATCCCTTGCAGCAGTTTATCCCACTCCCCATCCCATTCCCCCTCCTTTCCCACACAGCAGTTCATCCCATTCCGTGCCAGCAATGCTGCCACTCAATCTGGGTGCCACCAGCTTTACCTTGCCCAGATCCAGGTGATCCTGTGTTTTACCAGGAAGGAGGAAAGAGGTGAGCAAGTGCAGCTCTGCACACCACGTGGTGGGAAATACAGAGAGGGTCATGAGCAGAGCCACCAGAAAAANAAAAAGTGAGTGCAGCCAGAAAAAAGTGAGTGCAGCCCCAAGACCAAGTGGCCCAAAACAGAAAGGAAATTTGCTGTCCCCAGGGTTGCACACTCAGGGGCAGGAACTACTTCTGCAGCCCAAGTGACTCTTTTCACTCGGAGAGGAAGACACTCAGAGCCAGCAGTGAATTCAGAAGGTCAGGATAGCCTAACAGAGTACAGAAGAAAATACCCAGCTGAGAGAAGAACTCAATACTCAATACTGAGAGAAGAACTCAAGATCTTGCCCATATTCTCTATGACCCAACCCAGTGTCACTCACTTCAGAAAGGGACCACTATGTTCCCCAATGCCTAGGCCACAGAAGCACTCACAGACAACTCCAATGCTGAATATGGACACACTACTGCATCTACCCAGAACCACAACCCAATGGTCAATATAAAACACATCTACAGGAGGGACTCTCTCTCCTCAAAGCCCACTCCAGAGTAATAGAAGAAGCAACTGCTCCACCAGATGACCACACATCAATGTAGGAATACTAGAAATACAAAAAAAAAAAAAAAAGAAGAAGGAATACAATAATTTTCAAGTACCAGACCCTAAACAGCAGGAAACCTTTCAAATGACTGAAAAGGAATTCTGAGATATAATCTTAAGGAAACTCAATGAGATACAAGAAAACTCAGATAATGACAAAATGAAATGAGAAAAACAATCTAGGATGTGAAGGAGGAAATTTATAAAGAGATAGATACCTTAAAAAAAGAATGTAATAGATCTCCTGGAATTTAAGAATCCATTCAAAGAAATAAAAAATGCAATTGAGAGCTTAAGTAGTAGGCTAAAACAAGCTGAAGAAAGAATTTCTGACATTGAAGACAGTCTTCAAATTAATCCAGGCAAACAAAAAAGAAAAAATAATTTTAAAAAATCAAGAAATTCTACAAGTGCTATCAGACAACCTTAACCACACTATCATCTGAATCATGGGTCTTCCAGAAGGGGAGGAAAAAATAAAATAAATCGAAAACCTATTCAATGAAATAATAGTTGAAAAGTTCCCAGGTATTGGGAGAGATAAAGACATCCAGATCAAAGAGGCTCAAAGATCCCCAAACAGACTAATCCAAAAATGTCCTCTCTGAGACACATTATAGTCAAACTGTCAAAAGTCAAAGACAAAGGGAGTATTCTAAATACAGCAATAGAAAAGCATCAAGTCACCTATAAGGGAGTCCCCATCAGAACAACAGCAGATTTCTCTGCAGAAACCTTAATGGCCAAAAGAGAATGAGATGATATATTCAAAGTAATAAAAGAAAAAAAAAATAAAAACTGCCAGCAGAGAATACTACACCTAGCAAGGCTATCCTTCAGAAATGAAGGAGAAATAGTGTATTTCTCAGCCAAACAAAAACTGCAGGAGTTCACCACCACATGACTAGCTCTATAAGAAATCCTCAAGGGAGTCCTGCATCAAGAATCCAAAAAACAATAATCACCAACATGAATACATGAGAAAGAACAAGACCTACTGGTGGATCAAATATGCAAAGAAGAATGAGAATGAAACTATTTCTTACTACCTCAAAAAAACAATGAACACCCAAGATAAACAATAAAAGGAAAAGAAAGGGAACATAAGATATTCAAAACAACCATAGGAAAATCAGTAAAATGCCCAGAGCAAGAAAATACCTTTCAATAACAACACTAAATATAAATGGATTGATTTCCCCACTCAGAAGACATAGACTGGCTGAACAGTTTAAAAAACTAGAGCCAACTACATGCTACCTACAAGAAACTCACCTCACC
>NW_007734347.1:166739-167681 GCF_000696425.1 Galeopterus variegatus | reverse complement strand
CTAGCTCTATAAGAAATCCTCAAGGGAGTCCTGCATCAAGAATCCAAAAAACAATAATCACTAACATGAGTACATGAGAAAGAACAAGACCTACTGGTGGATCAAATATGCAAAGAAGAATGAGAATGAAACTATTTCTTACTACCTCAAAAAAAAAAATGAACACCCAAGATAAACAATAAAAGGAAAAGAAAGGGAACATAAGATATTCAAAACAACCATAGGAAAATCAGTAAAATGCCCAGAGTAAGAAAATACCTTTCAATAACAACACTAAATATAAATGGATTGATTTCCCCACTCAGAAGACATAGACGGGCTGAACAGTTTAAAAAACTAGAGCCAACTACATGCTACCTACAAGAAACTCACCTCACCTGAAAAGACTCAAATAGGCTAATAGGGAAGGATGGAAAAAGATATATCATGCAAATGGAAACCAAAAATGAGCAGGATTAGCCATTTTCGTATTCAATAAAATAGACTTTAAACCAAAAACTATAAAAAGAGACAAAGGAAGGTCATTATATAATGATAAAGGGATCTATCCAGCAAGAAGACATAGCAATCATAAACATATGTACCCAACATTGGATGTATAGCTTTTGAGTCATCAACATACAGCTTTTGAGTCAACAACATACCTTTACTTTATACCACCTCTATATTTCATTGTTTATCCCCTTTTATTTATTTGTCTTCTTTATTCCTTCATTATTTATTTTTTTAGCTTCCACTTACGAGTGAAGGCATGTGGTATTTATCTTTCTGTACCTGGCTTATTTCACTTAACATAATTTTCTCCAAGCTCCCACATTACTGTGAATGGCAGAGTTTCATTCTTTTTTATGACTGAGTAGTATTCTGTTATGTATATATAACACATTTCCCTCATCCAGTTGTCTGCCAATGAACACTTAAGTTGGGTCAATGTTCTCAATA
>NW_007734347.1:161213-166709 GCF_000696425.1 Galeopterus variegatus | reverse complement strand
CTTCCACTTACGAGTGAAGGCATGTAGTATTTATCTTTCTGTACCTGGCTTATTTCACTTAACATAATTTTCTCCAAGCTCCCACATTACTGTGAATGGCAGAGTTTCATTCTTTTTTATGACTGAGTAGTATTCTGTTATGTATATATAACACATTTCCCTCATCCAGTTGTCTGCCAATGAACACTTAAGTTGGGTCAATGTTCTCAATACCATGATAAAGGGCTGAATCAAAAAAAAAAAAAAAAAAACACAAAAAAAACTTTACTCCAGCTATTTTATTGTTTAGCCCTTTTCATTCATTTTTCTTCTTTATTCCTTTGTTATTTTTGGAGTCATCATTAGACTAGAGATAATAATTGCATATTAACAGTAAAATCTATTATTTAAAAATAATTGATTTTAACACTATGCAAATGATATAACCAGGAACAGCAGAAACTATTCCTTGAGAAATGAAATTATAGAGATTAAGCCTTGCTAATATTATGAACATTGAGAACAAAGTAAAGGGAAATGTAAAGGGAAATATAAAGGGAAATATTTTTGCACAAGAGCATTTATAATGTAAAAATAAAGTACATAAAAGTTGTTGAAATGTATTAAAGCTTGTTTCTAACTGCATTCAACTACAGTAGAAATTCTTGTGAATATCTAAGAAGATTTATAGAATGAAACTTGCAAAATTACTAATTTCCTTAATTAATAGTTCATTGCAGTTCCACATTTTATTTCAGGGGAAAAATGAAAAAGATACCGGACAACAAAATATGTCTGTAAGAATATCTACAGGTTTTTGTTAAAATACAAAGGTTTGTTTAATATGTACATAAAAGCATGTGTATATATAACATTTAAGTTATCATGTGTAATTGAATTAGAAGATATATGAAAAAAACAAATCAGTCATTTCATGATAAATATTCTAGTTTATATACACATTAAGTTTTGGTAAATCAAAATGTATAACTGATTTTTCAATGTAAGTTGCTTACTTATATTTATTTATTTTATTTAACTCAGGAGGAAATGCTGGGGTTTTTTTGGGGGGGGGGAATGTGTTGTTATTGTTATTTCAGAGAAGAGAAAGTATTTGGAAGTATTTAAAAAACAAACTCAGACATGAGTAATCAATTTTTATGTTAGATTGAATATATCACTAATTGAGTCTAAATACTAGTAAGTGAAAAATGGCTAGCATGTCATGAACCACAAATTTAAAGCAACTGAGACATAAGAATTTCCTCTATGTCAAAAAATACAAAATGTTCAGATCCCCCTTCAGGCCAGTTGCCAAAAAAATAAAAAAATTAAAAAAACAATAATAATAGGGCCGGCCCGTGGCTCACTCGGTAGAGTGCGGTGCTGATAACACCAAGGCCAAAAAAAACAATAATAATAAATTACAAAATAAGGTTTAGGAATATTTGGCAAACTTTAGCAACAACCTTAAATGAATTAAAAACAAAACAGTCAAAGGATTGGGTTTCTTTTCATGTTTGTAAGATATAAAGATATTGAATTTTACTTTTGTATCTATTGGTATTTGGACTTCAGGTATAAAACTTTTCCTTTAAATACAATCTGCCTGGTCCATCACTGGATACCTGCAACTATGCATTTAATCACTAATTTTTACTAAGCACAAGAAACAGATTACCCTGCATCCTATCATACAAATTTATTATACATTTATAAAATCATATGCTCATCCATTTTTGTTAGAAATATTACTAGTCATTTTTCTAGGTCAAGAATTTCATCCATCAGTTATATTGTATTACAAAGCTAACCAATCCTTTTTCTATAATGTCTCTGATTGCTCTTCAGTCTGTAGACACTATACCAGTATGGATTTGCCATCAGAAAATGCAGGTGTTTTAGAAACATCATTTATCTTCATTTTCTCTAAATTAAATCTATGAACCCCAATACCACAATCATTGCTGTGTGGACCCTTCCTTTCATTAGGCTTCTGTAAAAGATTCATGTGTTGCCCAAAGGATGAAAAAAAAGACCCGTCTCATCCCCTGAGCATCCAGGTCTCATTAAAGCCCTCTACCATCACAACTCCATAAATTCTTGAGGTATGGGATAGACTATTGTTTACCCAAATTATTTGGGTCATCCTCTCTGAAAGACTTTTAAGAATGTCTTGCAGTGTACTTTAGAATGTGAGGGGGTCTTTCAGTTATTTGGTCTCAGCCTTAAGACCTCAACCTCAGTCTACACTCAGTCCAGTTGGGGGCCCCATGATTTGGTGCCCTAATCATATCACAAGCACGCATCAGATAAATTAATTTATTAAAGAGAAAATGGATGTCTCTCTCACTTAGGATTTCATACTGGGAAGGAAAGGCAATATTTACCTGATAACATTTTCTGTGTGTGAATACTGTCTGTGCAGAAAAGTGTTAACATAACAGGGCTGAGGCTGCCCCTCCTTGGAAAGTCCTGCTTCCTAGGTTGACCCTTAGCTGACATTTGGGAACTCGTCTGAGAAACAATTTTCTACACTGATATAAAATTTTCCTTAAATGATAAGAGTGGCTCACTGTGCCTGAACAGTTCGTACAAAGGATGTGGTTCATGCTCAACATCGGTTTTCGCTTTAGGATTCTGGAATTTGGATATGTGCTGGTCAGAAGATGCCTATGTGACCAGTCACCAGTAGAAACCTTGGATGATGAGCCTCTAATGAGCTTCCCTGGTAGAAAACACTTCATATGTGTTGTGACAAGTTACTGCTAGAGAAATTATATGTGCCCTTTGTGACCCCACTGGCAGAGGACTCTTCAAAAGTTGGCACCTGGTTTCCTGTGGACTTTACCCCATTAACCTTTTCTCTTTGCTGACTTTTCCTTACATTTTTTCACTATAATAAATCTTAGACATGAGTAAAACTTTATGCTGAGCTCTTCTAGTGAATCACCGAACCTTGCTTGGGGACCCTCAACACACTCCCCCAAAAGGACAATTCAATTCTAACAAAAGGCTTGGGGCCATCTGGAATTCAGGAATGATGCTGTCAGTACACAAACATGTATTACCTTAATCCACAATATCTGCTGTGTATATCTATTCTCTTACTTAATGTCATTACTAGGTTATAACTATTTTAATTTTCCTGTCCTTTTTATTCCACCATCAACAGTCACCAGGTCAATTGAGCACACTGGATTTTTCATAAGATTTCCCTTATTCGTCTCTATGTGTTTGCTCATTCTGTTCCCATTGCTGTAAGGGCCTCCTGCAACTCTCCCACTCACAGAAGTCTAATGTCCTTTCAGGATCACTAAGAGGCAGGAAAGTCAAGTATTAACCATTAGTTACGCCTAGTTTTAGAGTCAAATCATGCAATCTATTAGATGTGACCTTGAACAAGTTATTTCACCTTTCTGTAGTTCAGTTTCCTTATTTGAAAAATGCATATAGTCTGGCTGGTTAGCTCAGTGGGTTAGAGCATGATATTAGTAACACCACGGTCAAGGGTTTGGATCTCTGTACTGCCCAACCACCAAATAAATAAATAAATAAATAATTGCCTACAACAAAAAGTAACCTTATGAAGTAGGTACTACTATGTTAGAATTAAATGCCCTGATGTTTGTAAAGTATTTAAAACTGTTAACCTAACCCATTGTAAATGAATATTATTCGTGTATTTGTAAAAAAATTATACTGTCTTCCTAACTGCTCTAAGGAATATACACGGCATGCCAGTGACTGGAGTCTGTGGAGTGGGGTGACAGAGAAGACATTGAGAGAGAGTATTTTTATGCTTTGATACACTGGACTGAACCGGCCTTCTAGTTTCTTGGAGCAACAGAATGGATTGTTACTGTGCCTGATTTCAGTAATGCATCAGGAGGGGCCTTTAAAAGGTCTAGAATAATTTCACGTGAAAATCTGTCAGATATTACCAATCACCTCAAAATAAATTGTGAACAAAAAAGCCACAGCATTAGGAGGTTTGCTTTTCACATCTATAGGATATTAAAAAAATATTGAGTTTTAGTGTTTACTTTTGGGTCTACCAGTGTCTGAGTTAAAAATCTCTTCTTCCAAATTCAACCAACTAGGATGGTTGAGCCTCTTGGCACTCTGAATTCATAGGACTTTAAGTAAGACTAGAAAAATATCTTGTCACTTCCCACACTTCCTGCCGCTCTTCCCATAAGTGCCCCATAAAAACAGTTCTACCCTTACAGTTCTCTAGCCCATTGACCCCTCCACATCCTCAACATTACACCCACCTTCTGTCTCTTTTTTAACTTAGTTAGATTCATGATTCATTAGTAACATTTTTACAACCACCCTTATCTCTCCCTTAATCTCAGTTACCAAGTCTATGCTGGCTCTGGTGCAGTTGAAGTTTGCTGGAGAAAATATTACAACTGCGCAGAACACTATAAAATCATGATCACTGACATTATATCAGCACTCAGTACTTCCTGGAAATGCTAGTGGTTTTCTCGTAAGGTTCCTCTCTCACAGGGAATAAGACCCTGTGCAGGGTATTATGAAGTAGAGGAGAAGTAGATTTTATAGGAACTGTAAAAATTGATCATAAATAATCTGTACATAGACCATTCCTGTTTATAGACTTACCAAAGCCTCATCTTAATCTTTCGATCAGAATGTTATGGCAGGATAGTGAATTAAAGGACCTGAATTTGAGCCCTAGATTCACTCCTTATAAACTCTGGAGTCACATAACACTTGAGGATCAGAGGCTCCTTCCCACCCAACTTACTTCAAATGACTGACAGCAAGTAAAATATTTAAAAAGCACTCTGTCCTTACTACAGAATGAGATGTGGAAAGAATCCATATATGGCTTACATCATGTGCAACTGTAATTCTCTTGTTTTTCTCTCAGCCTCCAACTATGATCTATGAACATCAGTAGCTCTAATTAGACGCTGTTGGAAAATATCCTTCTTTACAATTCTTTCATCAAATTCTTTCAAATGTTCTGTGATTTCCTAAAGCTCTTCTGGAGTCCTAGCTGTGCCTTGTTGAAAAAAATACCAAGGAAACATTTATTTTTTTCTATAAGTACCATTGTGTTAGACTTGGATTTCAGGTACAGTATTTTCATAGTTTTTGTAAAGGTCCTGAAATTTCATTATGGTGTATGTTATTGCCCCATTTCAGCCCAACTGGTTAAAAACCAACTAGGCATACTGCAATTCATTCTGCAACTAACCACCTGAAGTTAGCACAGACCCCACAAGTTAAAGGGCGTGGTTCTCAACAAGAGTGTCCTTACTTCACACACTTTGAGGGGTCATCAGGGGCCACGTACACTTCTGACTGACTGTTTAAAAATTTGTTTTTGTTTTTTTTCACTTCTTCCACACTTTTATTTTAATCAGACCCCTAATAAATTGGAAGAGGTCCACCCACATAGGGGAGGGCCAATGTGCTTTACTTTTTCTTTTTTTGTTTTTTTTTATTTTGTCAATATACAATGTAGTTAGTTATTGTGTC
>NW_007734347.1:150570-160213 GCF_000696425.1 Galeopterus variegatus | reverse complement strand
ACAGGTGTACCTTCGACTTGATGATTTCCATTCCTTTGGATATATTCCCAGGAGTGGGATAGCTGGGTCGTATGGTAGGTCTATCTTCAGCTGTTTGAGGAACCTCCAAACCATTTTCCATAGGGGTTGCACCATTGTGCATTCCCACCAACAGTGTAAGAGAGTTCCTTTTTCTCCGCAGCCACGCCAGCATTTATCTTTCGGTGTCTTTTGGATTTTTGCCATCCTAACTGGGGTGAGATGGTATCTCAGTGTGGTTTTGATTTGCATTTCCTGGATGCTGAGTGATGTTGAGCATTTTTTCATATGACTGTTGGCCATTTGCATATCTTCTTTAGAGAAATGCTTACTTAGTTCTTTTGCCCATTTTTTGATTGGGTTGCTTGTTTTTTTCTTGTAAAGTTGTTTGAGTTCTTTATATATTCTGGATATTAGTCCTTTGTTGGATGTGTATTTTGCAAATATTTTCTCCCACTCTGTTGGTTGTCTTTTAGCTCTGTTAATTGTTTCTTTTGCTGTGCAGAGGCTTTTTAGTTTGATATAGTCCCATTTGTTTATTTTTCCTTTGGTTGCCTGTGCTTTTGGGGTCATATTCATGAAGTCTGTGCCCAGCCCTATTTGCTGAAGGGTTTCTCCTATGTTTTCTTTAATAAGTTTTATTGTTTCGGGGTGTATATTTAAATCCTTGATCCATTTTGAGTTGATTTTAGTACATGGTGAGAGGTATGGGTCTAGTTTCAATCTCCTGCAAATGGATATCCAGTTATCCCAGCACCCTTTGCTGAAGAGGGAGTCCCAACCCCAGTGAATAGGCTTGATGCCTTTGTCGAAGATCAAATGGCAGTAAGTGCGTGGGTTGATTTCAGGGTGCTCTATTCTATTCCATTGATCAGTGTCTCTGTTTTTATACCAGTACCATGCTGTTTTGGTTATTATAGCTTTGTTTAAAAATTTGGAGGTTACCATGACCCCACAGGTTGGATAATTTGCTAAAATGACTCACAGAATTCAGGAAAGCACTATACTTATGATTACAGTTTTATTATAAATGATATAAATTAGGAGGACCAATCAAATGAAGAGAGATATAAGGTGAGGTTTGGGAGGGAACAAAGAGCTTCTGTGAATTTTCCATGAGAATCAGGGCATATCACCTCTCTGGTACATCAGTGTATTCACCAACTAGGAAGCTCCACTGAGTTTTGGTACCTGGAGATTTTTTGGCAGTTTCATTACATAGTCATGATTGATTAAATTATTGGCCATGTGATTACACTCAATCTTCAGCCTCCCCTACTCCCCTGAGGTTGGAACTTGAGCTGATATCATGTGGCTCAAAGCTCCAATCCTTTAAACACATGATTGGTTTTTCTGGAGTGGCCTACCCCCATCATAAATCATCTTTCTAACATAAGCCAACTGGGGGACCATCATGAGTCATCTCATTATCTAACTATCAAAGCCTGCTGTGAATAACAAAGATATTCTATCATTTGGAAAATCCCAAGGATTAGAGTTTCTCTCGTAGGAACCAGAGAAAAGGCCAGTCAAATTCTTTATGATGCAACAGTTATGTCATTTTAATTAGTAATAGATTTACCAATAAACAGGGAATATATGGGTGTATGAAGGTAGCATAGAAAGCACATAATATTTACTACTGTGTATTGGTTGGCAGGTCACATAAATCAAAGTACCTTGGTTCACAGCTCCATCCCTCATCAGTTCTATCACCTTTCTAGGCAGTTACTTAAATTTGGTACCTCAGTTTTCTCATTTGTAGATGGTAAAAATAAGTTATCTACCTGGTTCTTAATTGTTTGTTACCTATCATAGTACTGTGCTAGTTTGTATGTCCCTAATGTCATACACATTATCTTATTTTCATATCCTTTCCAGTGCACATGAGAAGTCACAAATGTTCCAGAGATTTTCTTGAATACAATCATTAATTTGTGCTTAGTTACTTGTTTTTGTTTTTTTTTTAGTTAACTTCATTCATCTCAAAGGGGTGGGAAGATTTGGGATTAGCTAATTAAAAGGAATTTTATTAGAATTCTTTGCCAAAAGCAAGAAATGAAAAAATCAACTCAAACTGGCTTATGTAAAATAAGGAATGTAATTGCCCTTGCAGCTGACAGTCCATGGATAATTCTGCCTCCTGTTGTGGAACAAATGGGTGAAATGTCACTAGATCCAAGTCATGTTTTCTTGGGTTGTCTCTATTCCTAGGCTTCATTGATGGCTTCTACAACCTTCAAGCTTTTCTACAGTGGTACCCAGATGGCTGCAATCCCTCGAAGAAATCTTCATGTTATCACTCCAGGAGAAGATCTAAAGGGCTATTCTTTCATAGACACTCCAAAAAACAGGTACGCACTGGCTCAGATTGGCTCATCTGCCCATTCATGAACTAATTACTTTATCCAGGGAGAATGGGATATATTACTAGCTTAAGGCAATTAGACACTACCCTTTGCACTGGGTGTTGAGTTAACCTAATCCAAACCAAATTCAATAAGAGTGGTGAAATAAGAATTCCCCAAATGAGGAAAGGTACAGCTGTCTGAAGATGTGGGGACTAGTGAATGCTGTGAAGGCAACGTTCAAATTCCCATTTCAGCCGCTGTCTTGCAAATGCCATCTTCTTCCTTTTATCAGTAAAACTGTGATACGTCCCAGTGCCTGCCCTTCCTTCCTTCTTTTTTTCTTTCCTTCTTATTTCCTTCATTCTTTCTACCTTCTGGACTACTGGTCAACTTAACTCTGTTTCTTCCTGCCTCTCTCACCCTTATTCTCTCCCTCTCTTCAGTTATATCTTGCTTCAATTCTATTTAACAAATTTTGTCATTAATCAGAGTACAGAAACAACTAACCAACAGGTACATATTTTTAACTTTATTTATTTATTCATTTATTTTATTGAAACATCATTTACTGTACATATCTATAGGGTACAGCATTCAAGATCAATACCTGTATTTAATATGTGATGCTCAAATCAAGATAATTAATATATTCAACCTTATTTATTGAGCACAGAGTTGATTCTTCTTACCTTGGAGTAGTTTATTAGGAGATGAACTACCTTCTTGGAGAACTCATCAATTAAATATATCAAGGAACCCAGATGAAACTGTAGAAAAAAGAGTTTCATTATGGTACCATTTTTTAAAAATTGAACTGTCAATATGCAGGCAAAAGAGTATTCTTGACCCCAAATGCCCCATGTCTCACACAACAGCTTGCTGCATCATCCCAAAGATGAATCAATCTGTCTTTAGTAGCCTGAAACTAGGAATCACAATTCTCCTTTGGCATATGATGGTTACAAAAGGATTTGATTTTAATAAGCAGTTATTTTGTCAGTGTAAACACTTTCTGACCTATATCCTTTCTTCTATACAGCTTCCTCAGCTGGGGAGGAAATGCTACCATGGCAACATGTCAGCTGTTGCTATCTCTTCATGGCTTCAATTGCCTATTCAAAAGCAATTAAAATTTTCAAGCCTACTTTCAATGAAGTTCACTGTCAGTACAAGTGACCTGAACATCTTGTTGCCTCATGAAATTACTTGTAGAAATTCTTAGATTTTTAAAAAATTACATTAAATTCTCACATGAAAAGTTAACCACATTTTAAATTTTGCAAAAGTTCTATCTCTTGATTGGTGAAAATCTTTTGCAATGAGGGAAATCTTTGAAAAAGTTTTATGAATCAAGTCCAAATGGAGTGACGTTTGATTTGCCACTCTTTATGCTTATATGTTTTGGCTAAAAAGCATGTCTTTTCCTCTTGACTTTCATTTTACTTTCATTGCTATCCTTACGAATTATTTTATTGATTATTTCTTTCCACAAGTAAATGCAGTTTTATAAGTTCACATAAGTTAAAGCATAGTCATAGATATGTTTGGATATGTTTGGCTTGCTTGTTCACAAGCTAAATGATTCATCCCATACAACACACCTGTATTAGTCTCTTTTTATGTTGATATAACAGAATACCTGAAACTGGATAATTTATAAAGCAAAAAGTTTTATTTGGCATACAATATTGGGACAGCTACATCTGGTGCAGGCGTCATGCTGTTTCTATTCATGGTGGAAAATGGCAGGGCAGCAGGCAGGTGTAAGATCACATGGTAAGAGGAAGAGAGAGAGAGAGAGAGACAAGGTGTCAGGCTCCTTTAAACAACGAGCTCTTGCAGGATCTAATAAAGTGATAAGTCACTCACTACCCACCTCTCAGAATGTCATTAATCTATTCATGAGGAATCTCCCCCACATGACCCAAGCAACTCCCAACACTGCCACACTGGGGATCAGATTTCAACATGAGCTTTGGGGGAAAAAGTTTGGGGGAGATAAACATATTCAAACTATATCAACACCATACACTTTTATTTGTATCCTCCATGTCTTTTAGGTTATTATTATTATTATTAATATTTTTGAGACATTACATCATTTTTTTCTTTCTGCCTTATAGGACAATTTTTCCATCTGACCTCCAACTCACTAATTCCATATTAAGCTGCATGCACATTATTTTTCACATTAATTATGTTTCTCATTTTGAGTACTAGCTCTTCTCTTCCCTCTGTCTTCATTTACTTGGAATAATCGGTGTCTTCTCTTTAACTCTAAAACTTGGTAGCAATAACCTAGACCATCGACTGTCCAAGGTGCTAAATTAGGAACGACAATATATTTGATAAGTATAATAACAGGAACTTTAAATAAGCAATAGTTCTTATTGCATTGTACTCTAGGGGTCATCCAATCTAATCTCATTAACTCACTAGGGCAGACACAAGCTAGGATCTGGCTTTTAGCGCTTTCTCATATCCATTTCCATACAGACCAACTGATGCCCCCTAGAGTGATATTACCTCAGAAACAAAAGTAACCAGAAACCAAAGGAATGCAACCTGTACAATGGAAAAGGTATAGTTGAACTTTCGTCTAAGAAAGTAGAGCAGACATCAGGAATTTAATATAATCCTGATAAATATACTTAAGGAGACATAAAAGATAGGAACAATTTGAAACTAGTACAAAATATCCCCCCCAAAATCCAAGTAAAACTATATTACATATGAAAAATACAGCATTTGAAATGAACACAGTTGATGAAAGCAAAAGCAGTATATATGCTGCTGAAGAACAAAGTAGCAAATTGGAAAGTTCAGATTGAGGAATTCTCCCAGGAAGGAGCAAGGAAAAATACATTTGAGAAAAGCTGAGAGAGATGGAAGATAAAACAAGTGACACCATCAGGACATAAAGAACCCCAGAGGGGAAAAAAAAAGAAGAAGAAAAAAATTAAAGAGATTAAAATATTTCAAATTAAAAGTGTTCATTGGGTTCCTAACAGAGATGTGTCAAATAAATAAACTGAGATAAAATTTCATAACTCGCCAAAGATATAATTATTTATTTTTAAAAAACCCCACAAAAACCAATAGAATCAATGGCAATACTTTCAGAACTAACTTTTAGAATAAGGTAGTTCATATGGGAGTCAGGATAAAAGCTTTACCCTGGACTTTTCCAGAAAAACTATAGTTCAGGTCTAGTCATGTTGTCAGTCAGGGACCAAACAGGCAAGAACAATGCAGTGGCCAGGAATGAAAGACCACAGTGGATTGGTCAAAGTGTAGCTGTCAATTAGCTGTCACTTTACGCAAAAGCCTCAGTGTGAGCCTTGTACTGGTTCTTTCTATTCAAGACTGCTTCAAAAAGCTAGAATGGGTGGAGATCAAAACTAGACATACTAAGTACAGGAATTCTCATTTTATTAAATAATCCACCCCACTCCCCAGACAAATTTGAGTCTAAAATGTGTATTAACAAAACCAGGACTTACGTGTATCACTTTGGTTATTTCAGATAGTTATCTGTGTTTGAGCTGCATAATGCTTAGTTGCAAAGTACTTGTTTTCTTAGTTATATCGTTAAATTTTTAAGATGAAAGAAGAAGAAGAAGGTGGTTAAGGCAGTTTTCCAGATGCAAAATTTAGACTATTTGCTTCACCAATAATAATGAACTAGAAAATCTAATAAAGTTGAGGTACCATTTATAATAGAAATAATATCTATGAAGTATATTTCAATTAAAATAATTCAAAATGCAAAACAACTCTACAAAGAAAACTGAAAACTGCTTTTAAAAAGGTACATAGAAGATGATATGAAAAATAAGAGGAATTCTGTGCTCTTGGATGGAATGATATCTATTCTCCACAAACGAATTCATACATTTAATATAATGCTCATAACGGGCCGGCCCGTGGCTCACTCGGGAGAGTGCGGTGCTGATAACACCAAGGCCCCGGGTTCGGATCCCATATAGGGATGGCCAGTTGGCTCATCGGGTGAGCGTGGTGCTGACAACACCAAGTCAAGGGTTAAGATCCCCTTACCGGTCATCTTTAAAAAAAAAAAAAAGACACATAACAATTCCAGTGTATATATTTTTCTCTGCTCATATTTTCTTGCATCTTTTTCACTTGAATTTTATTTTTTGCTGTTTCCCTTGGGATGTTGCTCTCAGAAGAGGAAAGAAAACAAGTTGTCTTGAACAACGTATTCCTTGTACAGTCTATTCAATACTGAAAACTATTTACAACCTCCCTTTCCTTAAGCCCACAATAACATCTTGCTACCCCTGCCTGAGGGTATTTTCCAGGATAACCCCTCAAACTTAGCTTTATTTATGTTTTGTTCTCCATTCACAATAAAAGCTCAGTATCTAGCATTAAAAGATGTGTGAAAGAATAAACCGCAAAATATTTTTCTCCGTCATCATTTATTTTATTTTATTTTTATTTTATTTTTTTTTAAAAGATGACCGGTAAGGGGACCTTAACCCTTGACTTGGTGTTGCCAGCACCACGCTCAGCCAGTGAGCGAACCGGCCATCCCTATATGGGATCCGAACCCGGGGCCTTGGTGTTATCAGCACCGCACTCTACCGAGTGAGCCACGGGCCGGCCCTCCGTCATCATTTATTGTTCTGTGTATTAACCCACAGTTTTCAAAATAAGTAAAGGAGATTGGCAAATAGCTAAATACTGTCAGCAACTTTAGAGCCTGTGGATTCAAATGGATTGGGCATTGCCACACTGTGGTAGAGACTAATATTTGTACTCCAATTCCTTTCCTCAACATTTTCTATATGTCTTAGCGGGACTTATATCCACCTATCTAAGGCTAAATTTCCTAACCTCTCTTGCAGCTAAGGTGGTGGTGTAACTACTTTATGGTCAATAAATATGAATGGAAGTGATGTTTTCAACTACTGGGTCATGCCAGTAGAAATGAAAGTTTATGCCCTCCACAGCAATCTCCCTTTCCAAGCCTAAAATGTGGATGTGGTAGTAAAGCACCTTTTGCTGTGGATGAGGACCATATTTTGGGGGTAGGAGAGCAACAGATGGAAAGTATCTGAGACTTCCAGTCAAGATGGCGGAATGGATGGTCCCCAGCATCACTCTCTCCCACAAATCAACTAATTTACGGCTGTAAAAATGCAATGTCAGCCAAGCTGGGGCCACTAGAGCTCAGGGGAAGAGGAGGAGAGCCCTATGGAGTTCATGTAGGGAGGAGAAGGTACAATGAGAGAAAGAAAAAACCACTCTGACTGTTTTGAGCCCCAGCCATTTCCAGGCTGGAGCTGCTGAGCACACGGAGCAGGAGCCAGCAAAAGCTGCAGCTGTGCCCTTTGGATGGAGTTACTTGGAGGCAGCAGGGGAGAAGAGGGCCTTAGTGGCTCCCAGGCCAGCAAGACCACTAACAGTGTTCCCATGGACCCACATAGGACCAAGGAGCCATAACAATTGAAAAAAAGGAGCCACTCAGAGGCCAGTGAGTCATCGCAAGGGACTGGCACATGGCGCATCCCACAGGAAGTTTTTGCAGCACAGGTGGTGAGGGAGATGGACCCACAAGGAGACCACTGGCGCACAGCAGGTACAGCTGATCTGCACCCCAATCAGCATAGGACCACTCAGAGGAGACTGGTCAGGAATATAGAATTGTATGGGGTGCTGTTTGGTAAAAAGACTCAGGCCCAGCCCAGAGTTTCTATACAACCCAGGTTATCACTAGACCCAGAAGTGCCTATAAAGTCAACCATTAAAACCTGAGCTGCACAAAAAGTCTTTCCTAGGGAATCAGCAGCAAAGCAGCAATTTAGCTCAACCACAGAGCTCAAGTACTGGTCCCCAAAGGAAGTTCCCCCATTTTAGAAGTAAGCAAAGGACAACAAATTAGTTCCAGCACAGAGTTTAAGTGGTTGAAACTGCAAATAATCCAACACAGAACTGAAGGAAAAAACAAAGTACTCATAATCAGAGATGAAGTTTGATATTAACTAGTAAAGGTCTCATTTCACCAAAGAACACCTGTAACACCTAGAAGGACTGGAAGTTACCTGGGCTACCAAGCCAGAAATAGGGGAGGACTGGGGGCTTCAGCAATGGCCGCCAACACCCGCAACCAGTCCCGAAGGTGGGTGATGAGGACCTCAGCCATGCCCACTCCCGCAATATGTGCAACCACCCAAGCGATGACCACACAGCTGCCACAGAAAGTGCCCCAGGCTCTTCTGAGCCAGGGTGGTGAGGGGCCTCAGGCCTTGGCCACGCCCCCAAGACACATGCATCAAGCCCAGTGATGACCACCAAGCAGCAGCAAGAAGAGCCCTGGGTTCTTGAGTTGGGGTGGTGGGGGGGGAGGGCTTTTGCCATATCCCCACTGACATCTGAACCCAGCCTGGCAATGACCAATCCACCGCTGGAAGCCCCCCAGTCTCCCTTGTGGGAATGAGGGGGGGGGTGCCACAGGCCTAATCCTGCCCCTCCCCCTTCTTTCATCACATTTCCTTCCCCTTTCCCCACTTCCCCTCCCTCCCCACTGCTCTGCAACAGCATCCTAGAATGTAAAAAAAATAGTATTAATAAAATTACTTTTTAAAAAAATAAATAAATAAAAGAAAGTATCTAAATCTAAAACAGTAGACAATGCATGCCAGACCAGGAACATCAGCCCAGATTACCAATTAAAATAGAAATAAAGCACTTCTTTTAAGCTACTGTAACTTTTAGCCTCTTTTTACAGAGCCCAGCTTTTATACTATCACCTGTAATTTGCCTCCAAAATTTGGTGTGTTAAGGTTTGTTTAGAGGCAATAAAATGAGGAATCTAAACACTGTCCATTTCATACTTTTGGCATCAATTAATAATATCAATAAATATGATTGATCACTGAATTAAAATTCCAGTTTTACATACTGTCTGTGTGTATGTGTATTTCTGTGCATATGTGCATATTTCTATAGTTCTTAGAATTATTACTTTAGTAAGTTCAAGCTGTGTCAAAGGTATTTACGGTGCAAGAGTTTAGTACAGCAATGCCATTTTACATGTGAGTTGTCAACTTTCTAAACATTTTAAAATCTGTTCCTAGGATTTTAGGAGTGTCATTTCACATTTTTAAAGGTGTTTTTAACACTGCTTCCTAATTTGCAAATTCTGTTAATAACTGTGTGGTGTGAGTGAATTAATATTTGTTCTTAAAGAAAATTAAAATCTGGGTTGGTTAAAAACTGCTTATGTGTAAATAAAGGTACAAACG
>NW_007734347.1:149434-150201 GCF_000696425.1 Galeopterus variegatus | reverse complement strand
GTGCAAGAGTTTAGTACAGCAATGCCATTTTACATGTGAGTTGTCAACTTTCTAAACATTTTAAAATCTGTTCCTAGGATTTTAGGAGTGTCATTTCACATTTTTAAAGGTGTTTTTAACACTGCTTCCTAATTTGCAAATTCTGTTAATAACTGTGTGGTGTGAGTGAATTAATATTTGTTCTTAAAGAAAATTAAAATCTGGGTTGGTTAAAAACTGCTTATGTGTAAATAAAGGTACAAACGTTTGGGATACTTTTACTACTCTCTATATTGAGTATTCTTTAAATATAATTATATAAACTATCTTGTTTAACCTTTAGAACAACCTTTTCCACAGACAGGAAACAGGCAGAGAGGCATGAAATTACTGACACAATAACCTGCATTTAGGGAATGAAAAGATCTGGTATTTGAAGAAGCAGTTTGGCTACAGAGTAAGCTTTTGAACTTTTTCTATGCTTTGAAGGTTGTTACCATCCAGGCACAAGTCATGGGACTTGTGGACGACTGAGATTTGAGAAACACTGGAGCAAATTGTTGTCAAGTGTACAAAAGCTACTCTTCCTATGAACAGGGTAAGTTACGAAAGGTTATATCTTAATTAGTTTATAATGACATAGTAATACTGTACTAGTGAATGTTAGTTCCATTCATTGGGTACAGGAAGAGGTGATACAGTTGTGTTTTGAAAAGTATTTTCAAATTTGCGAGTTGAAGAAGTTTGTAAAAAGAGGAGCTGCTGATTAGAACAAAGTAGAAGTTCTT
>NW_007734347.1:146050-148675 GCF_000696425.1 Galeopterus variegatus | reverse complement strand
TTGCGAGTTGAAGAAGTTTGTAAAAAGAGGAGCTGCTGATTAGAACAAAGTAGAAGTTCTTCTGGTAATGACAAAGTAGAGACTGGTGGGTAGACTTGTATACATTATACAAGCAAAGGCAATCAGACTTAGACTTGGACTTGAGGTAAGTTCATACCTAATTGG
Organism: Galeopterus variegatus; assembly: GCF_000696425.1. Classification (NCBI taxonomy): domain Eukaryota; kingdom Metazoa; phylum Chordata; class Mammalia; order Dermoptera; family Cynocephalidae; genus Galeopterus; species Galeopterus variegatus. The sequence goes on along the minus strand of NW_007734347.1, from coordinate 148,510 downwards.
AATTCCCCCAAATCACAAGCATAAAATAGAAAAAGCAATCTTTTATAAGTTGGTATTCAATTAATATATTCCTTTATTTATTTTTTCTTTTCTTTATTTAACCTGGCTAAAAATAACATACTCCTTTTAACTACTTCTTGAGAGTGTATTAGATATTTGAAATGGATCAGTAGATATTTTATTTAAAGAGATAGATATTTGAATTAGAATTCAAATAAGAATTTAGTAGTGAAATGTGCAAAGGTTTAGGTATTAAATACCTTATCTTTAGACCCTAAATAAACCACTTAATAGCTGTGAGACACTATACAAACTCAAGGCTTCTCTGATTCTATGTTTCTAAAAATCTAATCTAATATTAAACAAACTAATGCATATAAAGTACCTCATACTGTGCTGAACACACAGTATGTACTAAAAAGATCTCTACTCTTAACACCATCCCCACTTTACTAGTACTGACATGCTCCCATATGTTACCTAATTTTATTTGTTACAGAAATATCCTATGAAGTCTGTACTTTTACCAACTAACAGAGGTATACCTGTATTAATTTGGACCCTCATATAGTAATATTTATTAAATAAGGCTTGGACATGAGTTCTGATTCAGGAACTGAGGAATGATAGAATAAGTAGTTGTACAAAACACAATATGTGTATTTTAGAACGTTCTTGAATATATCTTCAAGATATGAGGATCCCAAAAAGAAATTTCTCTCAAGTCTCAGAACCAGGAAAGATTGATAAACATAGTAACCCTCACATATATGTAATATACAGTATCATTCTTAATTTTACAATATTTTATGAATCTTGGCTATTTATTTTTACTGTGGTGCCTCTAACACCTCCCACTACTGGATCCTTTCTGTACTGGTACTGTAGTCTAAGCTGCTAGGAAAAAGAGATTCCAAAATAAAGAGGTTTAAAAAAGTAAATGCTTACTTCTCTCTTACCTAGTTTGTTTGGAGATCAGCTGCAAGTTGTCTCTGATACATTCAGAGACCCAGGTTTTCTTTTTGCTCCTCCACATGGTGGAATTAGATCCCCACAGCTTCCACATTACAGCCTAATAAGAGAGGAAGAGCAAAGTTGGAGAGCACAAAATTTCCTTTTAACTGAGCCTTGTGGAGTTTGCAACAATCAATTTCATTCATATATGAGTGGCTAGAATTTAGTCATATAGCCACACTTAGCCGCTGCAAGGGAAGTTGAGAAATTTAGTTTCTAACTGAGTGGCCACATGCCCAGCTAGAACTTTTTGTAGAAAAACAGAATAGCTTTCTGAGGACAAGTAACAGTCTGCCACAATTCTAATCAATACTTAAGACAGTTTCTTCTACCTTAAAAAACAAAATTTAAAAAAAAAAAACATTAAAACTCTTGCCTTGACTCTACCTTCTATCTGTATCTTACCTTGTTCTTCGCATTTCTAGCTAAACTTCTCAGGTGTTGTTTCCAATCACTGTCTCTATTTTCAGATTGCTCCTTCATTCCTGAAGCTATCTGGCCCTTATAAAACCAACATGTCTCTTTACATAGTTTTTACTTATATATTTAGGTGTGATTACTTTAATAATTCATTAAAACATTAATTAGGGGGTCAGACAGTTCTCAGTGGTGAGTTATAATAATGAAAATAACATTACCTTCATCATGCTTATACTCCTATTAAAAGATAGAAAATAAACATAACACTTGATTAGTGTTTTTATTTTACCATTTTGATGAGGACTAGGAGCAGATGGCATGGTAGTTCCATGCAGTTATGATTTTCTGAGGCAAGACAGAAACCCATAAGGCAAGAACCATGTCTGTTTTCCTTTCATTGTATTTCTGTTGGTTAGTATACTGTTTGACACAAAGAAGGTGCTAAATAAATATTTGTTGAAAAGAAGAGAATTAGAACTGGTCATCTTATTGGTTTGACTTTTTAGAAGCTCAGAGTTCAAGTGTACTGCTCACTGTACAGGACCTTATGATATTGAATGTGTATACACATATACTTCCTTTTGTCTAAGTGGCTTAGTGGAAAGCCAAGGTGTGGGATAGGGCTTCAGTGCAAATATAGACTTAATTACTAAACAGTAGACTTGGGAAATTCACTTAATCTATTAAAGCTTCGAACTTCTCATTGTAAAATGGGTATAACACCATGTACATACTTCATACTGCTTTTCCAATGAGTTAATATAGAGGAAATTAAATATCACAAGTGCTCAATATTTGTTGGTTCTTCTATCAATTGAACTATTTGGGAAGTGTAAAGTTTGTATATATCTTCTCCTCTTTACAATGGTAAATACCAGTATACGATAGTAAAAGTGAAGATATTTTCTCTTTTGAGAGATGTTCTCTTCACCATAGTTTTCTTCATAATATTATTCTCTTCACAACAGACTATGAAATGTATTGAAACTTACATTGAAGGATTAAATGACCCACAAACATATTGTC
>NW_007734347.1:121588-144558 GCF_000696425.1 Galeopterus variegatus | reverse complement strand
GGACAGCCAAAAAAGGGATTTATAACAAACCAATACCATTGCCTGAATAATGAAAATGGACTGTATAAACTGTCCTTGATTCTTCAGTTGCTGTTTCTTTTGATTTTATTGTTGCTTTTTTTTTTTTCTTTTTCTTTTTTGGCAGCTGACCGGTATGGAGATTCAATCATGTTCCTCTTAGTTTTAGATAGCAACCTCTCCTCAGCCTCATTTTAAAGACAATAATAAATATGTAAAATACAAGGTCCTGTGTAAAAAAGAACATGGTCAAGTTGATATTACATTTGAATTTCTAATTACTGTATCTCTACATATTCCTTTGTTCATGCCATTTTTCTTGTGATTTTTACTTCAAGTAAATGTGTTTCAGACATAAGGATCTCACATATCTTTTAAATAATTACTACTTAAGATCCACAAATAAGTACTTATGCACATAGATGACATCTGTGGTATATATGAGTATATAATATGACCTAACATATCATTGAATTCTAAATCTAGGTTTGCTTTTTCTTTCAGAGTAAAACAACATTCTTTCATGGATCAGTGATTCTTAGCGCAGGGCTTTGTCTGGATTTTCTTCATTCTGAACAATTGTCAATCATTTTGGTGAACAAAATTGAACAGATTATCTTGGAAAAACCTGAATGTGACTTTGAAGCAATGAAAGTTGAATTTCAAGTTAACAAAAGAATTCCGTGGACAAAGAGAATTGAAAAACCGAAGCAATTTTCAGCTAATTAAAGTGAGAGAAGATAGAGCACACTACCTAATCAAAAACCTGAATGTGACTTTGAAGCAATGAAAGTTGAATTTCAAGTTAACAAAAGAATTCCGTGGACAAAGAGAAATGAAAAACCGAAGCAATTTTCAGCTAATTAAAGTGAGAGAAGATAGAGCACACTACCTAATCTAACTCACGGAGGCATTACCCCATCTTCACATTGCTAGTGCAGACATAAATTAATAATGCTATTTAAATAATCAAATCATCTGAAACATCTAAATATTTGGGGGCACAAAAAAGACATTTGGTTTTAAAGTGCCATTTATCTATGCTACCTCTGTGTTCTCCATTTTTTGCTGAAGTTGAAAGAAGATGGATTTAAGTCAGAAATCAGATTTGAATTCCTCCTCTTCTGCTTTCTGGCAACATAATATTGGACCTCTCTTAACCTCTCAGAGTCTGTTTAATTATATGTAAAATTGAAAAACACAAGGGATTGGAAAATTTCCATGTAGATATATTTTCAAATGATATATTTTTATATAAATATGTGTTGTGCTGTTATAAGGTACTGACATTGTTTCAGGATCTTGCCAGAGTTAGTGTCCATAAAGGAACAAAAACAAGATCAGGCCAAAAACAAAAACAAAACCCGCAAACTGGCAACAGTATTATCTGAGTTTTGAATAAAAAATAATAATATATATATAAATATATATATAAAACCTAATAGCATAATTTGAAATATTATCTAGCTAAGTGTGCACATTTATTTGTTTCTATATATAATTAAAGAATCCATCTCAAAATACAACAAAGGAAGGCATTCAAAAACAGGAAGAATACATTTTCCAATTATCTATATATGGGGAATAATAATATCATTTGGAACTCTCTTAGAAGACATGCTTTTATTTTGCCCTGTCTACTCAGATATAATTTTCTATAACAGTACTTCACTAAAATTAAGAAAATTGAATTATTTAGTGACATTTATTTTGCTAATCAGTATGTGCTTGTTTTAGCTAATTGAATTGAAAGTAATGGGAACGAAATATATATTTAAATATTCGACTCAGTTAAGCAGAGAATCACAAATCTGAGAGATACAATGGTCTCAGGAGATTATCCAGCCCAGTCACATGCTGCAAATGTTATCAATTAACATGTTATAAATAAGACAATCTGAACAAGATGGTGAAAAGACCTGTTTCAAGGTAAAATGTTTAAAAGAAGTATTAGGATTATAATTCATAGTTTTTAATTTTCATAATTTTTCAGTGAAGCATTGATTTACTGTACAAGATTGTCTCCCTTAAAAATAATTTAGATGATTCAAACCTAACTTGCTCTTCTTATTTAACCCTTTTGTTATTTTGACTAATTTACCTATGTTAGTTTTAGATAGGGCTGCCCCTGTGCAGCCACCTACACTTAGTATAAACTGTGGAACTTCGAAAACCTTACCACACTTTATTCTTTGGGACTTGCTCTTTAGAGGTCTCTGCTTCTGCCAGGGATGTTGTCTCTTTTGCATTCTCTGTTTTAATCTCAGACCAACTTAGAGGTGAATTTTAGCCCCTCCAATAGTTTGCACAAGCAATACAATTGGACCAAATATTTTAAGTGTTTCAGTGCACTCAACTGTAGATATGGGAGGTATTGCTGTGGCCTGTGGCAGCACTCCATTCCCTGCTTCCCCTCTTCCTACTCCTAATTTGGCCCCTAGCTTTCCCCCTTAATTTTCCCTCCTGAAGTGCTTAACTTTTCTTCAGTCCTGAAGGGCAAGTTGATTCCTTTCGGCCCCTGAACTCAAATTTGCATTCAGAAACCCACCAAGGAGGTCAATATCTAGGACTACTGATACATAGGACAACTCTGTTCAAAAGAAGGATTTGGCAATGTACCTATATATTTACACAGCAACAACAACAACTCTTGGAGGGCAGGAAGAAGTGGTAAATTCCAATTTGAGACACAGTAGAATGTAGGAAAAACACACCCCCAGAGGTACTGAATTTGGCAGTGGTTCCAGGCTCCTCTCAGGGTTTGAGGGCAGGAGGATAGCTCCTGGAGTTTCTGCTGTAGAGGAAGCTAATGCTCTGGGCTCCACCAGTTTGAGATTCCTCTCACTGGTCGTATCTTTAACCCCAAAACTCAATTTCTGTCCCCAGTCTGGGTTGTGGAGTGTTGGTGATCAGTACTAGTTGTCTGCTGCCTATGACTAATTGTGGAACTGTGAAGATACTGGATTTGGCCTATGTCCTAAATGGACTAATTTTAACTAACTAATTCAGGCCTAACTATATTTTTGTTTGTAAATTTGATTTTGGATTTTCCTTGAACTTATCACCCACTGCCCAAAGTGTCTCCTTACCAGATTGAATTGATCAGTTGCTGAGACAGTTTTTAAAAAAAGGCTAAAAAAAAGAAAAGAAAAACAAAACAACAAAACAAACAAATGAACATACATAAAACCCAGCTAAAACACTTATCATTATGTAAGAGAAAATGACAAATTTTTTAAATGAATTCAACCTCTTGTTTGAATTTCATTAAAAAAAGGCTAAAAAAAAGAAAAGAAAAACAAAACAACAAAACAAACAAATGAACATACATAAAACCCAACTAAAACACTTAGCATTATGTAAGAGAAAATGACAAATTTTTTAAATGAATTCAACCTCTTGTTTGAATTTCATTAAAGGAAATTTTTGTGTATTGACAGATTTCCTCAGGTCAGTTAAGAGAAAATAAGCATAAATCAACTAGAATACTAAGAACATCTTTAATATTAATAATTTGATTATTAATCAATCACAAGTAGTGATTTTTTATCCTCACTCTTCTGTTTCCCCTCAGTTCAAAATTTTGTTTTGAACTCTTGTACTTCCATTTTTTTTCAAAATGTCAGTATTGTGACTCTTCAACTGCACATTTATCTCAACTGGTATATATTTGATGTCTGCTATGTTTCAGAATTGTTCTATTCTATGGGGATTTTACAGAATTATAGAACATGATCTTTGACTTGAAATAATTGAAATATTCTTAGGGAAATGAAACATAACCACAGGAATAATTTAGAGAAAAATAAGTATATACTATGCCCATAAGATAAATCAGGTTTTCAATTATTTCCAGGCTACAAAATGTTTAGAGTCTCTTGTTTTTGCTGGGTATTCTGCTTGGTGATTGGGATACAATGCTGAAAAATATAGACATAGTCCTTGCCCTTGTGGAAGACAATGCATATTAAACAAATATCTGCAAGAATGAGGCAATGATTAAAATCATAATAAGCACTGTAAAGAAAAAATATCAGATACTGTAAGCCTCGGTAATAAAGAAACTAACTTAAGTGTACCCAGAAGAAGTTACATTTACACTGATAACTGCAAGAAGAATAGGATGTGGGTGCAGAGAAGAGAGCAATACAGTGAAAGAAGGATATAGTATAGTGTTGATTAGGAAAGAAGTTTGGGACATTTGAGGATGACAGTGAGCAGGGGTGATGGTGAGAAAAATAGTGAGAGGTGATGATCAAGAGAAGCCAGATCCTGCAGGAGGGCATGTAAGGAATTTTGTATTGCATGCTAAGTGCAATAAAAATCTATTGACAGAGTTTTAAGCAAGGGAGTAAGTACTGGAATAAAATTTACCTTGTAGGAGTGTCACTTAAACTACTAATAGAGAATGGATTATGGGTATAGAGGTTACTATTCATAGTCTGGGTAGTGCCTGATTAAGAATTGGTCTGGGAAAGTGGCAATGTTGATAGAGATAAGTAAGGGAATTAAAACTATATTTATGAAATAAATTGAGTGCTTGGTTATGGGTGGGATATTAGCAAAAGCCCCCAGATTTCTGGCTGGAACACATAGGTGGCATTGAAGAGTGAACTGCAGAAATTCCACCAAAAAAGTTTCATGTCAGCTGGAATAGCTGGATAGGGTTAATGCAGAGGATTTGTGAGAAGGATAGATAGGTTTTATATGGAGAAGAGAGGCAAGAGCTGTTAAGGAAGGCTGTCTGCATACACTTGGTAAAGGTGGATACAACACGGTCGTTGGAGATGATTATATTTATTGATAGGTTTAAGTAGACAAACAGAGAAGTTAGAATTTTTTTATTGTTAAAGTCTTGATTCTCTAGGGCAGTGAGGAAACATTCACAGTTTAGAAAGAAAAATGGTGGATTAGCCATATTCCTCTTGAAATGAAGCACAGGATACTCATATTAGAATTAGAAGAAATGGGGATAAATATATTGACTATAAAACTATGGTAAACAAATAAGCAAAGAACAAACACCCCTTCACTGAAGACATGAATTGGTAATTAATAAAAAGAATCATAAATGGCCAGTAAACTTAGGAATAAGTGACTAATTTTACTAGTAATCAAACAGGGTTGAAAACTATATAACAGGATATATTTTAGGCTATAAAATTGGTAAATATTTTTAAAAGTGATAATTCTGAATTTTTTGAAGGGTTACAAAACATACTCATACATTGCTGGATATAAGACTGAGAGAAAATTTGACATGATTATTTCGTTTCAATAATTTATACCATTTTACTCACTATTTCCACCTCTCGACATTATCTTTAGGAAATGATCAGATAACATATCACATATATAGTTAGATACAAAATCACAAACGTGATTTATATATACAGAGATGTTCCTACCAGTGTTTTAATAGTAAGAAATAATTAATGAAACAAATATGCAAAAAGGTTATTAAATACGTAAATTTTAGGGTATTTATGAGAAAGTACTATACAAATTTAAAAACCATGTTTTCAAGGAAAAGTGAGAAGTAACTACAAGCATAGGCAATGAATATTGATGGTTGTTTTAACCAGCTCATAGCAGCACCAAAATTTTTGCCATAAATCCCTTATGTTTTAAAAATTTCTTATTTTCTGATATTTTTAATAATTGAAAAATACAATAAATTCTACTTTTAAAGCCTATTACAATAGTTCAGTATGAGATAATTAAAGCAGACTGGTAGCAATGATAATAAAAACAAAGGAAGAAAGAGGTATGAGAAACTTTTTTGGAGGGAAAAAATACTAAAATTCAGTAGCTTAAAACACTAGATTAGGGCCGGCCCGTGGCTCACTCAGGAGAGTGCGGTGCTGATAACACCAAGGCCACGGGTTTGGATCCCACGTAGGGATGGCCGGTTAGCTCACTTGGGAGAGCATGGTGCTGACAACACCAAGCCAAGGGTTACGTAGGGATGGCCGGTTCGCTCACTTGGGAGAGCATGGTGCTGACAACACCAAGCCAAGGGTTAAGATCCCCTTACCGGTCATCTTTAAAAAAAAAACAAAAAAACAAAAAAACCCCACTAGATTAATGGAAGAATGTGTCAGATGTAGCTTCTAGCTAAGAAAATAGGAGACCTATGTTTAAAGAAAGTAAGTTGCTTGACCTTTATGGGAGGAAGATGAAAAGTATAGTTTTGGAAATGTTTAAGTAAAAATATTGAATATTCTATAGGAGAAATGAGGCTGGAGCTTAGGGAAAAAGTCAGGTGGGTAAATTCTCAGAAGAAAAAAACAGAAAGAATAGAAAACCAAGGACTGGATCTAATGTCCTACTGATCAAAAGCTTGCTTTTAAGCATTTCAGTGATAAAGATAACAGGATTTGTATTTAAAGTCAGTAACTAGAAGACTAATATTTTTTGACAGCTGCATATACACTCACTGGATGGGATTATAAATTAACTTGCTTGAAGCTATTTACTTTAGCTATGTCTGGGCATGGTGGCTTTAGAGGAGACATGCCAGATGTAATTTAAATTATGTAGGTATTAAGGACAAATCTTGTGATGTTGCTGGCTAGATTTCAAGGAAAAAAATTTCTTCAAAAATTTCTAGATTGTATTTCTCAATAATTACTTATTTAACCAGTTTCTTTTTAGATTAATTAATTCCATGAACTAATATTTTATGACTACTTTACATGAAAGTCATGAAGAACTTTAATTGGAAATAATTTTCTAGGTATTGGTTCAGTATAGTAAGCATCATAAAACCTGTTTCTAGAAATCGTTTTCATAATAGTTCATTATTTTTTATTGTAAATATTAGAAATCAAATATGAGCAAAATACTTAAGCAATATCGGGGATTTTAGACAAAAAATTATTTTCTATAAAATTATTTCAAATATAAATGGTATATTATTTATTTGCAGACTAACTGTAAAATAAATACCTTTCCTTCTTCCATTAGCATGTAAGGGCAGAAAAAGACATTGTCCCTGTCCTTATTGGAGATGAGAATGGGTTGCTTAACAAATAACTATTGAGTGAATAAATGCACTTTTATCTTTCTTATTTTTTCAATAAGAGGTAAATAATAAAGCTATGAGATATTAATTTGGTTTGATTTGTATAATATGCAAAGCACTATAATAAATCATTAGATTCCCAGCTCAAACTAGACTTATTTTTCTTAAAATTTTATTTTTAAAATGATCAAGTTCATTTAGTCGGCTCGAGCCTGGTATTATAACACCAAGGTCAAGGGTTCATATCCCCTTATCAGCCAGTGGCCAAAAAGTATATATAATAATAAATAAATAAATAAATAGGTTCACAGGGGAAATTGTATAGTAAATAAACATGTACCCATTGCTAGGTCTGGTGAGACGGAGAAAAGGGAAAGAGAGACCCGAGCCAGGCGCTATGTCAGCCAAAAGCTTTATTCCACTAACATGGAGGGGAGACTGAACCGGATCAGTTCCCATGAACCAAGGACAGCAGGAGGTTTATAAGACTTTTAGGGAGGGTCCTGGCAGAGTAACGGGCAATTTAGAAATCAGTGGTATGCAAGGTGACAAAGCCATTGTAGTCCGATAACATCTGGTTGGTTAGGGCACAGGCTCTTGATTAGGCACTATCTCAGTACAAAGCATTCCAGAATGAAGCCTGCTAAATGTAGCCCACAAGACGTTCCTTTGATGATAACAGTAATGTTTATCCCTTCCCAGGAGAGGAATCTCAATTCCCAGAGAAGAAAGGGAAATGGGGAGGAAAGGTGGAAAGCCACTCAACATGGCTATGCTGAAGCTAAACCAACCATGAAACCCAATATCCATCACCTTTTACTATACTTTTTACTATACTAACCTTTTACTATACTTGCTTGATCACATAATTATTAATCCCACTATCTCTATATATATTGATTTTTTTTAATATTATTTTTTGGTGCTTTTCCAAATAAGTTGCAGACATCTGTATATTTCTCAAATATTTAAGTATGCATAGTATTAGAGTTTAATATTCTACAGAATTTTCTTTTAGGTAAAACTTTCATACAATGAATTGCAAAATTCTTAAGTGTACCATTTAGTCAGTTCAGGTACCGTTCAGAGGATACACCCCTGTACAATCCAAAATTCCCATCAAGATACAGAAGGTTACTATAACTCCAGAAAGTTCCTTTATGCTCCTTCCCAGTCAGTCCTTCCTCCTACCATCCCAGAGACAACCACTAATTCTTATTTTTTTCCATAGATTAGTTTTTTTCTGTTCCTGAATTTCATATAGATCACACAGTAAGTAGTCTTTTCTGTAAGATTTCTTTCACTCAGGACTGTGTATTTGAGATTTCTCTATGTTGTTGCATTCCATTTTATTGCTAAGAAGTATTTATTTGAATAAATAAGCCACTGTTTACTCTGCAAGTGAGCATTTGGGATATTTCTGGTTTTGGACGATTATGAACAAGCTTCTATGAACATTCTGTTATATTGTTTTGTGTGCACATGAACATGTGTTTTCTTTCCTCTCAAGTAAATTCTGGGCTGCAGAGTATGTATATGTTTAATCTTATAAAAAGTGCCACACCTTTTTTCAAAGTGGTTTTACTACTTTCCATTTCTGCCAATAACACATGAGCTCTCGAATTGGTCTAAAATCTCACCCACATTTTATGCTGTCTTTTTTTTTTTTTAATGTTAACCATTCTGGTATATGTGAGATTTTTGAAATGACACCTGTGTTTCTAGCTTCTTTTTTGACCACAGAAACAGTGATTAATTCTGGTTAGAAGAAATATCAAAACACATGTAATCCTATGAAACAGATGATTCTTTGCCTTTTCCTTCTTGGCCCTACCTATAGAATATTGGAGCAAGTCTCAGATTTCATGCTTTAAGAATCAGAAAGTAGATGGCTGGCCGGGTGCCTCAGTTGGTTAGAGCATGGTGTTATAACACCAATGTCAAAGGGTTCAGATCTCTGTACTGGCCCGCCACCAAAAAAAAAAATCACAAAAAGGAGAATGAGATAAGGGGCTCTAGTTAAGACTGCCCCTCCTCAGCTTCTACAGGCTCCTTCAGGAGTTAAAGTGGCTGGCTGGTTAGCACAGTTGGTTAGAGCGTGTTTCTTATACCACCAAGGCCTAAGGTTCAATCCCTGTACCAGTCAGGTGCCAAAAATGAAAAAAAATAAAAGTAAAGAAATAAGAAAAAAGAAAAAAAAAAAAGAAGTCCAGAAGATGTGTGTGCTCCAAGTGAGACCACCTCTTTCTGGTCTCCATGTCATCACTGTCCATCCAAAGAGGAGAACCCAGAATTCTGCATACTCCTGATAAAGCCTCATTTGTTCCTTTCCTGAACACTAGTAACAGCTTCACTATACTGCCTGGAGATGATCAAAACTCACTTTGTTATATCCTTAACATAGGCTTACTTCTGTCACAACAAGGAGGTAGGGACATCCAGGCCCTCCCTCCTCTCCTAAGCTCAAGTCCTCATGTGTTTCTATGGGCAGTGCAGTGGGAAAACTATAAGGCATAGCATTATTTCATTTGTCCATTCTTTGGATTCTGTCCCTAGTATATAACCTCCATGATGGCAGAAATTTTTTTTCTGTTTTTGATCACTGCAGTATCCTCAGTGCCTAAAGTACATGGCCCCTAATATATAATTAATAAGTACTTCTTTGTGTTAGTCTGTTTCTGTTGCTTATAACAAAATACATGGAACTGGGTGTTTTATAAAGAAAATGAAATTTATTGCTTACAGTTTCTGAGGCTGGGAAGTCCAAAGTTCATCTGGTGGTGGCAACAGTGATGCAGGGGTCTCACGTTGCAAGATGGTGGAAGCAGAGAGAGCAGAGAGAGAGACTAACCTGCTCATTCACTCTCTTTTTAAAGCCCCCCAAATCATGCCCATGACCGCCATTTTTAATCCATTCACTACAGCATGGTCCTACAATCTAATCACTTCTTCAAGGCCCCACCTTTCAATTACCATAATGGGATTTCCCACATTCTTAACAGTTAAGTGCGGGCTAAGTTTCTAATACATAAAACTTGGGGGACACAATTCAAGCTTCAATGAGTTTTGGGGGGAAAAAATTCAATCCATTACATTCTGCCCAATGCCTCAAAACTCATGTCTTCTCACATGCAAATACATTCATTTCATCCCCAAAGTCTTATTTCAGTTTTTCCCCAGTCAGAATGTTATTGTCAGTGGGTTTGTTGTAGATGGCTTTTATTGTGTTGAGATAGTTTCCTTCTGTACCTAATTTGAGAGTCTTTATCATGAAGGAATGTTGAATTTTGTCAAAAGGTTTTTCACCATCTATTGAGATAATCATATGTTTTTTGTCCTTGATTTTGTTGATGTGATGTATCACGTTTATTGACTTTCACATGTTGAACCATGGCCAACAGATACATGAAAAAATGTTCAATATCACTAGTCATCAGGGAAATGCAAATTAAAATCACATAGAGATATCATCTTACCACAGTTAAACTGGCTATAATCAAAAAGACAGAGAATAACAAATGTAGGTGCAGATGTGGAGAGAGGGAAACCCCCCTGCACTATTGATGGGACTGTAAATTAGTACAACCTCTATGGAAAACAGTATGCAGACTTCTCAAACAACTACAAATAGATCTTCTATAAGATGCAGCAGTTCCACTTCTGGGTATATACCCAAAGGAATAGAAATCATCATATCAAAGGGATACCTGCACTCCCATGTTTATCACAGCATTACAATAGCCAAGATATGGAAGCAACCTAAATGTCCATCGATGGATGATTGGATGAGGAAAATGTGGAATATATACTCCATGGAATACTACTCTGCCATAAAAAAAAAGAGTGAAATTCTGCCATTTGCAATAACATGGATGATCTTGGAGAAACTTACGCTGAACAAAACACAGAGGGAAATATACTGCATGTGCTCACTCATAAGTGGGAGCTAAGAGAGAAAGAAGGAAGGAAAGAAACACCACACTGGTGCATTGGACTTGCAGAGGGAGAGAGCATACCAAGGGATACAAAATGGAGTGGGGGAAAGGAGGATGGGGAGTGAGGTCGGGGATTAATTGGGTGGGGGACATGTGGTATAATAGCAATTTATGGTAAAGGGCATGCTGCCAGTATGGATCTGGCCATCACATCTTGGACATGAGTGGTGACAGTCAGCTTTGTACCCCATTTTATTCATAACCAATAAAAAAGAAAAATAAATAAAAAATAAAAAGTCTTAACTTGTTTCAACTCAAAAGTCCAAAGTTCAAAGTCTCATCTCAATTTAAGTTATCTATTTCTAAGATACAATGGCGGGATAAACATAGGGTGTATATTCCTGTTCCAAAAGGAAGAAATAGATGAAAAGAAGGGGGTAACAGATCCCAAACAAGCCCAAAACCCAGCACAACAGGCATTAAACTTCAAAGCTGCTGAATTAGGTACCTTGACTCCATGTTTGACGTCCTCTGTACGCTGGTGTGGGGGTTAGGTCTCCAAGTTCTCAGGAAGCTCTGCTCGTATGGCATTCCTAGTCTCAGGCCACACTTCAGCTCTCCCAGGCTGGTGTTTCACTCTGGTAGCTCCACAGGTCTGTGTTCTCCATGGCAGTCCCACTCTCGTGGTTACTCTTGGCATGGCACTGATGCACTGATGGGGTTTCTCTGATGCAACTCCAACCCCATATTTTCACTCAGCATTGCTCTAGTGAAGACTCTATGTGGTGAGTCTGCCCCTGCAACAAATCTCCTCCTGAGTACCCAGACTTTTTTACAGATCCTTTGAAATCTGGGGGAAAGCTCCCAAGTCTCCACAGCTGTGGCATTCTGCAAACCGGCAGACCTAACACCACATGGATGCCACCAAGTCTACAGGTTTATATCTTCTGAAGTGGTAGGTCCAGCCACACCTGGGACCAATTTAGCTATAGCTGGAGCAGCTGGGGTGCTGATGTGGGGAGCAGAGCCTGAGGTAGTCTTGGGCAGTGACCCTGTGGAGAGTGCCTCAGGCCTGTTTCTCAAAACCATTTTGTCTCCCTAGGTCTTTGGGCCTGAAATGGAAGGGATGGCCCCAGAGGCTTCTGCAATGCCTTCAGGCCCTTTTTCTCCTCTTGCTATTCCCTTTATTTTGCACTAACCTTCTTAGCTAAGGGTCACTGGGCTGCACCATTACATGCTCTCTGCTTCTTTACCACATGGACAGGCTGCAAATTTGCGAAATTTTTACACTCTGCTTCCCTTTTAAATTCTGGCTTTATATCATGCCTTTTCTGCAATAACTCAGCATAGGCTGTTGCAAGTAGCCACGCAGCTTCCTCAATGCTTTGCTGCTTAGAAATTTATTCTGCCAAATATTCTCGTTCACAACTCCTAAGTTACAACTTCCACAAAGTCCTAGGGCATGGGCACAATGCAGCCAAGTTTCTTGACAGTTCATAGCAAGGTTGATCTTTGCCCCAGTTCCCAATAAGTCCCTTCTCATTTACATCTGAGACCTCCTTAGAGGGTCTTTATAGTCGATATATTCATAAACATTCTGGTCACCCCCATTTAACCAATCTTTAAAACTTTCCCTGGTTTTCTTGTCTTTTAAACTTTCACCAGCAGCTAGGCTTTTTCTAGCCTGTTCCTCCAAATTATTTTAGCCTTTGCCCATTTTCAAGTACCTGTTAGAAGCAACACCCCAACTCTCTGGTGCCAATTTTCTGTATTAGTCTGTTTCTGTTGCTTATAACAAAATACACGGAACTGGGTAATTTATAAAGAAAATGAAATTTATGCTTACAAGTTCTGAGGCTGGGAAATCTGAAGTTCATCTGGTAGTGGCTACAGTGATCAAGGGGTCTCACATTGCAAGACAGTGAGAGCAGAGAGAGCGAAAAACAAACTCCCCTCTTCTTTTGTAGCCCTCAGAACCAGGCCCGAAGTTCATCTGGTAGTGGCTACAGTGATCAAGGGGTCTCACATTGCAAGACGGTGAGAGCAGAGAGAGCGAAAAACAAACTCCCCTCTTCTTTTGTAGCCCTCAGAACCAGGCCCATAACCACCACTTTTAATCCATTCACTATGGCATGATCCTACAATCCAATCACCTCTTCAATTACCATAATAGGATTTCCCAGCTTCTTAACAGTCACAATGGGGAATAAATTTCTAATACATAAAACTTGGGGAACACAATACAAGCTTCAATGAGTTTGGGGGGACATAATTCAATCCACTACATTGTTGAATGAGTAAATATCCTTTGACAAATGTTTCATGTCCTGAAATGAGAAAAACTTTGAATCTTACATATAAATGAGAAAAGCAAGCATACAAGTTATTAAAGATCACACAATTACTTACAAGCAGTATTTAACCTCTGTGCAGGTTGCCTAACTACTTGAATCTTAGTTGGAGTATCCTTAGATATCACACTCCTACCTTATGTAGAGCTAAATTCTCTAACATTTTTGATATTCCAGCCTTTGATTGACACTTCCAGGAATAATAAGAATGTTAACAGGATGTAAAAAATAAGATTCTTCTTGGCTTCTGGGCCACTCTTTTCAGTGTCCTATACTGTCAACTTATTTAATCATTAAAATAAACTTAAGTAGGGCCGGCCCGGTGGCGCACTGGATAAGTGCGCCGCTTGGGAAGCGCGGAGGCGCTCCCGCCCGAGGGTTCAGATCCCACATACAGACCGGTTCCCGCTCACTGGCTGAGCGAGGCGCGGGAGCAGCACCGAGGGATGCAATCCCGTTGCCGGTCCCCGGTCCGGTACGGGGGCAACACTGAGGGTTGCGATCCGTTGCCGGACTTTAATCATTAAAATAAACTTAAGTAGGGCCGGCCCGGTGGCGCACTGGATAAGTGCGCCGCTTGGGAAGCGCGGAGGCGCTCCCGCCCGAGGGTTCAGATCCCACATACAGACCGGTTCCCGCTCACTGGCTGAGCGAGGCGCGGGAGCAGCACCGAGGGATGCAATCCCGTTGCCGGTCCCCGGTCCGGTACGGGGGCAACACTGAGGGTTGCGATCCATTGCCGGACACGGAAAAAGATAAAAGACAAAAAAAATAAATAAACTTAAGTAGACATTATTTGTACAAATCAAGTGAGAACATTTTATGGAAGAGAAGATTGAAACCTAGCAGAGTTAAGTCAGTTGGAATTTGAAGCTGGGAGATCTAGTTCCAAAGTCAGTGATTTTAACTACCACACTATTCTGCTTCTCAGATAGGAAAGTAAGGCAGACTGTGCTGAAGGATTTTAAAGGGGATATAACCTAATACCAGTTAAATAAATCTTTAACACCCTCAATTCACCTCAGGTACATAAAAGGGCTAAATGTCTAGATCTTGACTAGAACCTTCCCCAGAGAGTGGGAGGGTGTGCTCTCTCTCTCTTCAAGTCAAGAATGAGAGAGAAATTGAGAGACGCTTCAGTGGATTTCTCAGAAAACTGAGTATAACCCCCCTGAGTTTAGAAAAGCACTGTGAGGCCGGCCCGTGGCTCACTCGGTAGAGTGCGGTGCTGATAACACCAAGGTCACGGGTTCGGATCCTATATAGGGATGGCCGGTTTGCTCACTGGCTGAGCGTGGTGCTGACAACACCAGGCCAAGGGTTGAGATCCCCTTACCGGTCATCCTTTAAAAAAAAAAAGAAAAGCACTGTGGATTTGTTCCAGACTCTCATCTCTGAACACAAATAGCGGAGAAAGCCTGGGCAGCTGCTCTAAAGGCAAGAGTAAAAGGGTTTTCCACCTAGTGAGGATCTGTTTTCCTTCTCACTAATTGTTGGAGCAAAGGATATGTGTTTCCTGAAGCCCATGTATGGGGTCATATGTAAAAGGCAGCATGGAAATAGTTTTGGCCAGTAGGATTATTTTCAAGGAGCAAAATAACTACAGCATGAAGCACTAATAATTGCTATATTCTTAGTGGTTGATTAAGATTAAGCAAGAAGTCACAAGAGAGGATCATTTGCTGAGATTAAGGGAACTTCATATGGATGAGGGAGCCTCTGAAGAACATGTAAACACAGCTATTAGGGACTTTGTCATCTTTAAACCCTTGGCATGCCCATGAAGAATGAAGTGAGGATACCGGCTAAGTATGATCTGTCATTCTCCCTTCACTCTTTTGAGTCTCTCCATTTATACACTGAGGAATCAGAGTTGCAGTCAAAAGATGGAAAAGCAGAGTTGGAAGCCTAAGGCAAAAGGAGATTGGCTGTAACCATGAATGAAATCAAAGCTTTGACTAGTACACAGGAACAGACATTTTAAATCATTCTCAATTATTTTACCAGACATTCTAAATAATGGATTGATGCTGTTTTATGACTTAAAGAATCGGAGGAAATTTTAATTACTAAGAACAAGGCATACAATCATGGGACTTCTCACATTTTCACCTAGAGGCAAGAAAGAACTTACCCACAGAGGCAAAAACAAATACGCTTTCTGATTACATTTTATGATGCTCACTTGTTCAACATACTGGTTACAGGAAGGACCTCTTAAATCCAGGATTACTGAGGTCATGACCCAATCCTTTATCCTGGTCATGTGGTGGAGCTCTACCATGGCACCCAGTTCTCAGAGTATGTTGGGAGTTGTTTTTGTTTTTTTTTAAAACATTCTACTACAGAAATACAAGCTTGCTATTTTCTTCTCGTCAATGATTCAAATACAGGATTACATTCAGGAGTATGTGGACTGGCACAATAGAGAACATTTCTTCAGCAATTTTTAGATTATGCATTCTTGGTGTCTAGGAATTTTAAAAAATATAAAGCAGTCAGAAGCCTGTGCAATGAGGATTTTTTTTTTCTACAAATTTTTCTACTGTTTGAAAAATAGAGATAAAATTTTATATTAATGATTATGTATTAGATGATAGATGTAATTTGCTTCAAAATGTGTTTTAAATCAAGACAATTTTTTAACTATGCCTCACCAGATAATTGCTCTGATTGCTTGAACTTATCTCCCTAAGTAGTAAGTAGGAATTGAGACCATACAAAATAAATCCCATATCTCTAAATCAGTCTCAGGAAGAAGTAAACCCATGATATATACATCTGATGGCATAGCCTTGAGAAAGGAAGGCAATCAAAACTGATTAATCAAAACTACTACGAAATGGAGAAGAAATCTTAAAATGTATAAACACCCCATCACAAATTAGGACTGTTCTAGTTGGTCTTCAATCTAACTAGGATGATTTCTTAAACTGTACCCTATTTCTCTAACTCCCTCTAGTATGGAAACGATCATGAGCTGGTAAGGGGGCATTCTTTTCATATCATGTCTTTGACAGGCATGTCAGTTCAGAGAAAAAGAATGCCTGTACCCACAAGCATCTTCCATCATGGGATCACAAGAATAGCAAGGGTTAGAGAGTTGATATGTGGGTGACAATAGGATTCTAGCTTTTCTTTGTCTTCTCCACACAACCAGTGAATGCTGTCCTCTCTTTTTGTAAAAGCATGTTTTGTGGAGGGGAAAAAAAGTACTGGGTAGTGTAGTTTAACCATATAAAGCCAGGGACAGTTGCAATACTTTCAGAAAGCATTCCCCAACTACTCTCACAAATCACAATCATCAGTAATTTGGGTATATCCATATTTAGCTAGAAAAAACAATGAGTGTGGTAGCTAGTTTTCAAACCTAACTTGAAACAGTTCCACTGATCTATTTTCCCAAATGTTGTTCCTCTCAGTAAGAAGTGGAGGATGGGCTGGCTAGTTAGTTACAGTCAGTTAGTTACACCGGGGTGTTATAATACCAAAGTCAAGGGTTTAGATCCCTGGCCAGCTGTCAAAAAAAAAAGGGAATTTGTGTACCCCCATTGAATCTGGGCTGGGCTTGCCACTGCTTTCACCAGTGGAATATAAAGGAAGTGATACTCTGGGATTTGTAAATCTAGAAAGCCTGCCTTCCAACTTCCCCTTCCTACCTTTTAGAACACTGATCTCCACGTGAAGTTTAGGCAGATCTTCTGGAGGAAGAGAGGTCACATGGAGGAGCAACAAAAAATAAGAAATCTAGTTACAGCCACCATTTAACTGTAACAATGTGAATACTCCAATCATAACTAGCAGAGAAAGTGCACATCTGGGTCCCAACCAACCCACAGAATCTGAGTTATAACAAAGTGGTTGTAGTTTTAAACCACTATATTTGGAGCTGGCTGTAACATGTCAATAAGATAACTGAAACAATAAAGATCCCCTAACTCCTTTCAGTTTCTTTTTTCAATCAAATAAATAAGTCTATCCATGCCAAGAACATTAAATACTAACCATGTTTTGAATTGACTTCTAACTTTTTACTGCATACATATAGCATCTCATCTACCTAAAGCAAATCACATGAAAAATCTTATCCCCTGTATACCATGGCAAAATGGACTACAACATCCCCTTTTCCTCAGGAGCAAATGACTAAATTAACTAAATATCACCTCCAGTTACACATGTAGCTATCAAATGTGGCCACATGGAAAACTAGTAGAATGATAAAAGTCAAGATAACCTTAGACCATTTGTTTTGAGACTTTTGTGCCAGAATAAAGTTGGTGATACTCTGTGGCTGCATTTTATGCAGACTTTAATTATACAAATTTGAGCTAGTGTGATATAAAATACCAACTCTCATTTTATAATATAAATTTCACAAATAAAAATAACTCTTATGAATCACAATTCTGGAGGTTACCAGCTATTATTTATAAACTGTTACATTCTTGCCACATGATGGGTCTATATTAGCTGCTAAACAGAAAGACTCACTATCTTCAGAAAAACTAATCAGGAATTATCCAGGTTTTCATATATACAGGCTATGTGGAGCAACATTTCTTGAATAAAATGTCACCACTCTGAGTATTTGAGGATATGTTGCCCGTGGTGGTAGTGCAAATGAGTGGAAAGGAGTGGCAGCTTTCAACTCATTCTTTGAAGACTTAAGAGCTATTTGTCTACAAAAGCACAGGAAAAATGTCTAAAGGACTCTCTCCGGATTCAGGATATCTGATGGGACTCTAAACCTAGATTTCTCTTTTAGCGAATGAGTCCAGTACCTCACTTAGCCTCTCTGTAAGAACTTCAACTATGGGATTCATTCTTTCTTTTCCATTTATTTATTGACTTATTCACTCAATAAACTTTTTTGAGTGTCTACAATGAGTCAAGCACTGTGCAACAAGAATATAAACCGAATACAACATGATTGTTGATATCACAGAGCTTATAACACCTTAGAGGGAACAGAAATGTGCGTAATAAAAAAATCTCTAAACTATTCTTTAGTTAAACTTTGTAATTTTGGTCCCTCTTTATGCTCTGTCACAAACTGAAAGTCAATAGAAAAAAGATAAGGTACTTTTTAATTTTATTTCTGTTATCACCTTGAAGCTATTAGAGATCAACAGACTTTCAAAGGAAACTGCTTGCTGATATCACAATAGCATTCCTGTATAGTCTACTGAAATCTAATGAAATGCTCCATGAGCTACAATAAACACTAGGAAAAGATATATTACTCTTGTAATACTGTTTACTTGTAGTGTGGCCTACACACAGATGTTAAATTAAATGGATTGGAACACTTTAGCAGTACCAGAATTTCTCCTTACTTCACCTTTGGGAGTGAGAAAATCAGTTTTCATTCTTTTTATGAAATCTGAAGGAAGCTCTGACTTGGGGATTTATGAGAAGTGGAAGGAGCCTTGGAGAGAATTTGTCATATTTTCAGAGTTTCTTAGTGGGGCCTACAGACTACCTGCTTCAAAAATTTCTAGGGACTTGTAAAAAAAAGCAAATTCAGAGGTTTACCCCATCCTCCTAAATAATAATTTGTAAAGCTGGCCTTGGGAATCTGCATTTTATTAAGCTTCTCATGTTGATTCTTACACATCCATAGGGTTTGGGGCCACATATTTAAATCCTGTCATCCTATTTTGCAGATGAGAAAGCTGAGTCACTGAGAAGTTAAGTGAGTTGTTAAGTAGTCTAATAAACTTCTTTCTAAAAACAAAGAACAGAGCAAAGATGGTATTATTTTTGAACAGATTCTAAAATGAAAAAGAAGAAAAAGAAAAAAATATAAAAATGACAAAGGAAATTTTTCACAGCTTATTTTTTCCATGTTTGGACCTATGACAGATCCATTCATTCTTTTCCATTATCCTTAGAAAATTCCTTCAGCTGTTCACTATTCAACTGGAATTTTAAATGCTG
This sequence comes from Galeopterus variegatus, assembly GCF_000696425.1. NCBI lineage: Eukaryota > Metazoa > Chordata > Mammalia > Dermoptera > Cynocephalidae > Galeopterus > Galeopterus variegatus. The sequence goes on along the minus strand of NW_007734347.1, from coordinate 125,284 downwards.
TTGACCTAAAGCCTGCTTCAAATCATTTGACAAGACAAGTACAGTCACAATAACTGTATTCTCTCAGCATGTATCATCTTAAGCTTAATACACAATCAAAACAGAGTAGAAGAGGGAAAAACACTTTGGTACAAACAACAGAATATATTTAACATTTCTTGTCTCATGGATAGTCTAAGTGACACAGTATGCACTTATTAAAATCATACTGACACTGTTAGTTTTAGTTCATAATTATCCAATGCCAGATAGATATTATACATTTTTGGTATTGACCATATAATTGAGTAAAATGCCTTAGTCTTTAAAACCTTAATCTAAGAAATCACCATCTACAACAAATAAGCTTACTACCCAGTTCTGCTTTAGTCTGCACTCTCCTTACTTTTGATTAATTTGAAAGTTATAAATACTTCACATAAAAGGTATACAACTGATGTTTAATGACTGTCTAAGCCATAAGCCATGCCTTGTTTAAGTAGATTTTGAATATATACTAAATTTGTATAAATAAAAAAATATTTTTTAGTATCGAGAAGGTATTTATTCCTATGTTCCTGCTGTTAATTTATGAAGAGCTAAGAATATTTTGTAGCTACATATGTAGCTGTTTCACTCTCATGGATCCCTTTCTTTCTAGGGAAATAGAACTTTAAAAGCCTTGTTTGTCCTTTGGAAAATAATCTCCCCAGACTGGGATGACAGTTATTTATGATACTGATACTTTCTTCACGGGAAATGGAGAAAAGAGAAACACATTTTAAAATTAGCTTAGGGGCAAATGTGAACGTAGGAAAAAGAATGTACATGTTAGTAATATCACCTTGTCCGGATTAGGGTTTCCTAGAATATTGCTGGTAGAAATTAGTTTTTATTTGAAGTTGAATTCTTGATGAAGTTTTAACTTGTCAGGAGTTATAGGCTTATAAATGTGTGTATATAGTGAAATTTTATTCAATTAAGCCTCATAATGCTCTAGGTATTTTATTGTTCTGGAAAGGAGATCTTTTGAACATGTTGGTTCCTGTACCCACAGGCTAATCCTGAAAGTGTACATTCATAACTGAACATTAGTCTACAATTTTGGAATAAATACTATGACATTTATTAGTTAAACATGTTTTATTTCCTATACACACAGCTTTTTTATTGACTTTTTTTAAATACAAAATGGAATTAAGGTCTTTTTATCTCCTGTTTCTTAATTTAAAGATATGAAGAGATCTGATTTTAAAATAAGATTACTGTCTATCAACGGAGATAAAACTAGAAGGGCACAGTTGATGCATATGTACTTTCAAAAAGCCAATGTATGATCTAGTACACTTAACATGACAAGTTTATGTAAATATTTTATATTTAAAGACACACTTATTTGGAGGTCTTTTATTCACCTCCCATGAAATATGAGTATATCATTGCAATTAAAAAGCAAAACAACAGGTAATCTTCCTATGCTATCTATTTAACTATGAGATTTAGCAACATGCTCTTCAGGATATTGAACCATGAAACTCAACTAAATATAGGAGATTTGGCACAAATATTGCAAAAAATAATAATTATATTATATTCCTCACAAGCATTATTACTACTTGTATTTATTGAAAGTCTGTTATATTTCAGCCACTGTACTAAGTATTTTTTATTTGTCTTATTTAACTTCACAGCAGTTGTGCAAATTTGCTATGTCACAGGTGAAACAATTGTACTAGAAGAGATAAAAATAAGTAAGTTATTAAAAGGGCCATGGTTGATATTAGGCAAATTTAAAATTTGAATCCTAATTTGAAATTTCATAGAAATATAGGCATGACCTTTTAAGACAATTAATTTGAAATACAAACATCAGTTCTTTGTATTTATAGATATTTCTCCAAAGAAAGGCTCTTATTATGCCAATGAGACCTATGCTGACTATGAAAGTAAATCATCATTTTAATCACAGCGCAGTAGTGAGGCAGCATAAGGTAACAATGGCTAGAACGCTATGTTAGAATACACATTCTGGAGTCTGACAGGTCAAATTAAAATCCCAGCCTCATTATTTATTAGCTGTGTAACCTTGGGCAAATAACCAGTGTCTAGGTGTCTCAGTTTTATTACCTGTGAAATAGACATATTAAAAATACCGACTTCATTGAGATATGGAGGATTACATGTGTTAATGGGTGTACAGTTCAGTGCCTGCACATAGTCAGTGGGGTGTGTTTCTGAGCTACTGTTCTATTACACAGAACATTTGCGGTTCATTATCATGACATTATGAGATGGATACCCAGTGCTAGGTGAGGAAAAAAGGTAAAGGAAACTTGGAGTTGGAAAAAGGAAAACGTACATGTAGCTAATTAATGGGATATAGAGTGAAAAATGACTCATATAGGCAATGTAGAGAGCTGATTATGGTATTTTTAATTAATCTTGCACAAATTAATTTGTTGAACAAGTATTTTAGAAATGAAGTTTGCACGCCAGGCACTATGTTACATGTTAGAAACATTAAAGTGAGGGTAAGAGGCACTACCCCTGCTTTTTTAAGGCTATAGTTCAGATTTTTTTTTTTTTTTTTTTTTTGGTGGTGGCTGGTATGGGGATATGAACCCTTGGCTTTGGTGTTATAGCACCACACTCTAACCAACTGAGTAGATTTTTATCAATAACAAAATTAGGCTAAAGTCAAGAAACACTTCTTAATGTACCTATGAAACTGAAACTCGCTGGAGTCTCCAGCATCCGTTCAACACAGTCAATGTCTATTGAAGTTACTTATTACTGCAATATTATAAAAAGAAAAGCATTTTCTGAATTTGCTTGACTCTCAGTGAATGTGGCAAGAATTTACCTGAATATAAATCACCCTATAGATGTAGGAAAATAAGGATAAGTAAAATGTATGTGCACAGTTGTGGATTTAGTCAAATAGAAATTGACAGTATGATAAAAAATTAAAGTATAATATGGGGCATGATAAAATGCCTGGAATGTTATTTTACTTTCATTCTTTCTTTAAAATGGTATCTAATTTTCTATAACTTTTCTTATGGTGTAAAATCATACATATGGTTATGTTCATTTCAATGATTTATATAGAAAAATATTCAAGCTATATTAAATGGTTATTTTTAAAGTTTCAGTAATTAGTGACTGAGAAGAGAAAGCCTGGCCATCCAGTTTTGGCTTGCCTTGTTTTGATGTGAACCAATGCACTGGTGAAAATAGGCTTCACTAGCACTATCGAATCATCCTGGATAGCTTAATGAGTGTAGAACTTCAGCCAAAGGAAGGGTTAGGTGTTTGCTAAAAACTGACGTCAATAGTGACCATGAACTCCCATTTTATGAAACTCTTACTTTAAAATATTAGTTTTATCAGTCATATTACAAATTTAGCTCAAAAATGTGGTCATCATTCATATAGCAAATATACAAGTAACCTGTATTTTCATAAATATTGTAAGCTGAAGAGTTATTTGACTGTTTTGGTGAAATTTTTAATTTTTGGCATGCTTTGATATGAGTTAAGTTAGTAAATGTGCTTTTGTGTATTTTTGGCATGATTTGTCAGGAGTTAAGTTAGTATGTGTACTTTTGTGAATATACTGACGATTTTGGCGCTTGAAATTCTCTAGAGAATTTACAATAAGACTATATTATTTTTATTGGCTTAATATACATGGTTCTAATGGTAAAAAAAAAA
>NW_007734347.1:118752-120349 GCF_000696425.1 Galeopterus variegatus | reverse complement strand
TGTTTTTCCTAATGATATAAAGAAGTTTACAAGAGTATTCCTGCTCTCAATGAATTTACAATTTATCTGGGGAGAAAAGATAGGAAAATATGAAAAGCTAAAAGGCAGCACAATATCTAAATAATATTAAAACAAAGGCAGAATATATGTAAATATGACCATTATTGATTTTCAGTAGAATTGTGTAGAAAATTTAATGGAAATAGAATTTGAATTGGATTTAGAACAGAGTATAGAGGAAATAATTCTGGGTGGGTAAAAAATAATGAATAAAAACATGGAAAAGGAAAAATCCATGGTGTGTTCAGGGAATGGTGGATACTAAGGCCTGGTGTGAACAAAGGGTTCACAAAGGGGATATCAGTTTTTTTCAGTACAGAGATTATTAATTGAACTCATACTACATGCTAAGACTGTGCTCGATACTGAAGGAGGAGAATACAAAGATAAATAATAAATGTATTCATTCAAAACTATTATTCAAACACTGGGAAGTTCTTATTAAAAAAAAAATATCCCTGCTCTCCAGTCTCTAATAAGGGAGTATAAACCTAACGTAGTAGATGGCCGCTGATGATTTCCAACCTTCTTCCTGGTATTCACATCCTTGTGTGATCCCCTCCACTGAGTCTTTAGGATGGACCTAGTGACTCCTTTGAAAAAGAATAGAATGGAACAAACGTGATGGTATGTCTCTATTAAGATTAGATAATTAAAGGACTGTGACTTCTGTCTTGCTTGCTCTAGCTCCCTCTGGGGAAAGCAAGTGCCATATACTACTATGGAGATAACCCTGGGGTAAGAAACTTCTGTTTCCAGCAAACAGCTGTCTCCTCCTCAGCAGTGAGGACATAAGGGGTGCCACCAGCCACATAAGTGAGCTTGTAAGTAGATCCTCCACCACTGACTTTGAGAGGACTTCAGCTCTAGAAGGCTCCACTGATGGCATCCATATGAGAGATGTTGGACCGGAGTCACCCAGCCAAGCTGTGTTGGATTCCTGACCCACAGAAACAGTGAAATAATAAACATTTGTTGTTTCAAGTTGCTAGGATTTGGGGGTAATTTATTTTGCAGTAATAGACAACTAGTACAATCTAGAAGCATAGCATAGTAAAAGATGGTAGAGGTGGCATCAGAGTGTTATAGATAGCACAGAGGGAAGGCACTTTGCCTAATGTGGGTTTTGCAAAAGGTTTCCTAAAGAATATGACGCAAGGGCCGGCCTGTGGCTCACTCGGTAGAGTGCAGTGTTGCTAACACCAAGGCCACGGGTTCGGATCCCATATAGGGATGGCCAGTTCGCTCACTGGCTGAGCGTGGTGCTGACAACACCAAGTCAAGGGTTAAGATCCCCTTACCGGTCATCTTTAAAAAAAAAAAAAAAAAGAATATGATGCAAGAACTGGTCTCATGGATGAGTAAAAGCTAGTCAGCTGAAGAAAAGGGTGAGTCATGTTTTAATCAGTGGGGATACCATAAATAGAGGTCTAGAGAGTCATGAAACCACACAGCATGTGTGAGAAACACTTTTCATGTTTAAGTATCATTAGAACATGATTTGCTAGAGGTAGAGCAGTGGGAAATGAAATTAACC
>NW_007734347.1:116034-118101 GCF_000696425.1 Galeopterus variegatus | reverse complement strand
TGTTTAAGTATCATTAGAACATGATTTGCTAGAGGTAGAGCAGTGGGAAATGAAATTAACCAGCTAAGGAGGGGGTTTAGTTTTATTCTTCAGATAATGAAGGTTTTAATTAGACAAGTGATCTGCTCATTTAGGTGATGACCCTGCTTGTATATAGAGAATAAAACATAAGGGGGTGTTATCAGGGGTAGGAGAAAAGGGTAGGATAAAAAAATTGACACAATTAGGAAATTTTTTCAGATGTCTGCACTACTGAGAAGGAGGGTTGGACTAAAGAAGTTGTATGACTGGGCAATAAAAGATGGATGTAAGAAATACTTAGAAGATCACATCAGCAGGACTTCACAAATGATTTGGAATGGGAGAGGAAGGTAAAGGGGCTGAGAAATTGAAGATGATTCAAAGTTTTCTGCTTTGGTTAATGTGTCAACATCCATTATCCTTGTTCTCCTTTATAACAGAAATTCTTTTTTTGTCAAGGTGACAAGATGCTCAGTTAAGACATTTCCAAACCTTTCGTCCAGGTTGGTATGGCCATGTGGCTAAACTATGAACAATAAAATATGAGTAGGGGTCACATTTGTCTTTCCCCCTTCTATCTTCTTCCTGACTAGATAGCATGGCTGGAGCTTCCAGCAAGCCATTTTGATCATTAGGTGTCCTTTAGGTTTGAAATCATGTGGTAGTTTGATGGAGCAAAGAAAGTAGAAGTTTGAATTATATATGAATATGTAGTCCACCATGCTATTCTGTAATACTTGACTTTTTTATGTGATAGAATAAACCTCAGTATGTTTTTTTTAGTTAGGTTTATTATGATATAATTAACATATAGGAAAATACGTATGAGTTTGACAAATGTATATAGTCATGTAGCCACCAATACAATCATGATGTAGAATATTTTCATTGCTCCCCAAACTTCTCTTGTGATCCTTTGTAGGCAATTTGCACTAGACTCCCAGCTCCAGGTAACCACTTATCTGGTTTCTGTCCCTACAGCTTTATATCTTTCAGAATTTCCTATCAATGAAATCAAACATGTGTGAATGCTGATTTTCTGTGTCAACTTGACTGAGCCCCAGGGTACACAGACATTTGGTCAAACATTATTCTAGGTATGTCTATGAGGGTGTTTCTGATTAACATTTGAATCAGTGTACTGAGTAGAGTAGATTGCTCTCTCTACTGTAGGTGGGCCTGATCCAATCAATTGAAGGCCTGAATAGAACAAAACATCTGAGTGAGAGGGAACTAATGCTGCCTGACTATTGACCTGGAAATTGTTTTCTGTGCTTTGGACCCGTACTGAAACATCAGCTCTTCTTGAGTTTTGTTCCTGCCATCTATCACACTAGAACATTGAGTCTCCTGGTTCTCAGGTCCTCAGACTCAGACTGGAAATATACAGAAGCTGTCCTGGGCCTTCAACTTGCTGATTGCTGATCTTGGAACTTACCATCTTCCATAATTGTGTGAGCCAATTCTTTATAATATATCCTATTGATTCTGTTTCTCTGGAGGATCCTAATACAACATGTAACTTATTTTTCAATCCTTTCACTTAGAATGATGCAAGTATATATTTATACACATATACATATTGCTTTGCCTCACACGGATTTGTCACCTCTCTTCCCCTGGGTGATGGAGCCACAAAAAGGATTATTCAAAGCCCATTTCTTCTAAGCAGTGAGAGACCCTGAACAGGTTAATTTCCCGGAACCCTCAAGAAAGAGGCATTCCTTCCTTTGGAAATTAACCATGAGCTGGGGTTCTTTCCCCACATTTATTCTCCAGACCATGAAGTTACAGAAAAATAACATAGATGGGGTTTAACAATAGAGGCTGGTAACACAGTGAAACAAGCAAAGTGACGTTCCATAATGCAATTTGCAAAAGGTTAAGTTGATCCACCAATAAAAGCTTGATCTTAGCAAACACCGTTTTTCCCTACAACAATTTCCCCAGTATTTTACATATCAGTCAAGTAACTTGTCTGCCCCTGAGCCAGCAACTTTGCTGTGTTACAAAGACTTTAGCCTGAGGAAAGTTTCCTGTCTTTTG
>NW_007734347.1:112963-115355 GCF_000696425.1 Galeopterus variegatus | reverse complement strand
GATTAGGCACTGGGCAGTGGCTGTAGCCAGGTCAGCTTTGGTGAGTTTAAGTCATATTGTTGAACCCATGTATAACCTCATCCCTGCTACCATATCTATTTTGTTCATCAACCCACTGGGCAATGAAAGGAGTGTCTAGGAAAAGAGGCTGACTGGCATTCACAGAATTGGCTATCCTATCCATTTAATTGTCAGAATCTTCCTCTGCTGAAGTTACCTTTTGGTGAGCATTCAAAAGAGATATAAATATCTTCACATTTTTTTCTGCCATTTTTAGCCCAATTCAGAGAGCTCTCTCCACACACCTCTTCCATAGACAACCTTGTCATCAACTTTCCAATCATGTTTCTTAAAAGTCCCTGACCATCCAGTTATGCCATTGATCACAACCCATGAATTGGTATACAATTGCACATTTGTCTATTTCTCCTTTCCAGAAAATTAGTCAGGGTTCTCCAGAGAAATAGAATTAATAGGGAGTGTGTACATCTATGGATTGGGGGAGAGAGAGAGATTTTAAGAAATTTTCTCACATAATAGTGGAAAATGGCAAGTCTGAAAGCTTCAGGGCAGGCTGGTAGGCTGACAATTCTAGCAAAAGGCAATGTTACAGTCTTAAGTATGAGGCAGTCTGGAGGCAGGATTTCCTCCCGATCAGAAACCTCAGTCATTTTTAGAGTGAGGTGGCTGGCTGGACAGGAATTAAACCCTGGACCTTAGTGTTCCCAGTACCACACTCTAACCAATTGTGCAAACGGCCAGCCCTTGTAACATTTGTGTTTTTAAGTTCTTATTTTTCAAATTTTTTTCTTAGCTGCACCTAATTTTAACAAGTTACATACAGTGAAATCTAATCCTAACTCATAGAAATGACTACATGAAAGATAGAACCATCAAATTTGATCAGAAAGACAATAGAAGAATTTGTTTTGCTGTTGGTTGTTGTCTGGTTGATTAAATTGTGAGGGTGTGGAAGAGATTGTTAGTGTCCATCAAATATCCACGTGTTCCCCTGTATGTCAGACACCTCGCATGTCTGTCTGGACAAAGGTGGTGATTTACCACCAATTAATTGGGAGCATTAGTAAAGCGATGGGGCATTTGTGGTTTGAGGTAGCCAAGGATTCGTGTCTGTTCACTTCATTTTTTTTTATCGTCTTCTGTGCAGCTAGAAACAATTCAAGAAGGTGAAATTGCAAGATGGAAACAACCTGGGTATCTTCATCATTACTTAGAACGGAGTTCTTGTAGGAGAACCACCTGAGCCACAGTGGCTGTGAAGTGTGAGAAATGAACCTTTCGTTTTAAGCCCCTAAAATTTGAGCCTTTTCTGTTGCAGCAGCTGGCATTAATTACCTTGGCTAATATTTTGGGGTTATTATTTAAGTCCAAATCTCAGGCTTTCCCTGGGGAAAGCTTTTATTCATTCCTGATTATAACAGCCTTCCTAGCCTTGATGTTAACTACTGCTGTATTATTTCTTTATCTCACCTTTGCTAATCAGAAGGTAGGCTTTGCCTATTCTAGATGATGTAGAGTGACTTTCTCTCCCCACAGGTTTGCATACTCATCCTCACAAACCCCAGGAAAAAAATGGAACTCTGATGGTATCATATAGGATTTTATTTTACTCTTTTAACTCTAGAGCTCAGCATCCTGTCATTTACAAGTCTTGATTTATACATGTGCTCTAAAAATAGAATTCTCCATTAATCTCAGCTCTTTCCTCCCCTAAAATATCAAAAGAGAAGCAATGAATTCTTCTAAGTCAATACAATATAAAGTAATATATATTCCAGCACATTTAATGTCATGATTATTGATATATTCTTTATAATTGACCCCAGCCACTTACCAAAGACTTTCCATATTGTCCCAGTTGTGAACAAGGGAAAGTCTCTAGCCATCTGGAGTAGGGGGACAACATCTGTGTTTACTTCCAAGTTCCACTGGAGGTAAAGTAGACAAAAAGAATAGAAGCCAGTCCTTCAGAATATGTGAAACACAGTATTCCCAGAATGGTGCAGTAAGGTCATTAAAAATTCATTTCTCCACAAGGACTACTAGAAAACTGTAATAATTGTTACAATGAACTTTTCAGAACTCTGGAAATTAACAGCAATAACAATTGAGGAAAACAAAATGCTGGCCAAAAAATCTTAAAAGGTTCAAGGGTTAGAATCCCCGTATTGGCCAGCTGCCAAAACTAACAAACAAACAAACAAAAAACATCTTAAGGGGCCGGCCCGTGGCTCACTCGGTAGAGTGCGGTGCTGATAACACCAAGGCCCGGGGTTCGGATCCCATATAGGGATGGCCGGTTCGCTCACTGGCTGAGCGTGGTGCTGACAACACCAAGTCAAGGGTTAAGATCCCCTTACCGGTCATCTTT
>NW_007734347.1:109635-112026 GCF_000696425.1 Galeopterus variegatus | reverse complement strand
GGTAAACTATGGCCGATACATAGGAAAAGGAATCTAAAGAAACTGTCCCTGAAGAAGCCTAGATTTTGGACTTAACTAGGCAATATATTTATATCAGTTACTATACATACATTCAAGAAACTAAAGAAAAACCTTGTCTAAAAAATAAAAGTATAAGAACAATGTCACACAAAATAGAGTTTATCAATAAGGAGAAATTATAAAAAGAAAAAAATTAAAACCCTGGCATAGATAAGTCCAATAAATGAAATGAAAAATTCACTAGAGGAAATCAATAGCAGGTTTGAGTTGGCAGAAGAAAAGATCAGTGAACTTGAAAATTAGTAATTAATTTATTCAGTCAGAGGAATAGGGAGAAAAAAATGGATGGATAAAATAAACTTTTGTGGAATTGTCTAGGAAAGTCACTACCACTTGCCCTTTCTGGAAAAATATCTTCTCAATAGTAAAGTTTGGGGGAAAATTATGTTTACAATTTGAGAATTGCCTATATATGTATAATTATATGCACTTCATGAAGTGATGGAATAGTGTTTATCTATACTACTTAAAAAAATCATTTTTATCTTAAATTTTCATAGAAAATACCCCAGTTCAAACCTGACAAAAAGTGCCTTACAGTTGTGTCTAACCAGATGACAAAAAGTACGAAGCAGACATCTGCTAAGATAATATTGTGCAAACTCCATGTTAAACAAAACAAATAATTACAAAGTTTTTTAAAATTTATTTTCTGAACTGAAACATAATTGATTATACATATTTATGCGATACAGAGTTGACTATCAGTATTTCTGTACAGTATGTGACGATCAGTCAATATTATTAGTATGTTCATCATTTGCAAATCATAATTATTCTTCGTGTCCCTTACACAATTACTCCCTAATCCTCTTCCCCACCCCCTTTCTCACCTCTCGGAAATATAGGTCTGTTCTCTCCTTATGAAATTCAATGCCTTGCTGGGCTCCTTCTCTTTCTTAGCTCCCTCTTATGAGTGAGGACATGGGGTATTTCTCTTTTTGTGCCTGGTTTATTTCACTTAATATAATGTTCTCCAAGCTCATCCCTGTGGCTGTGAATGGCAGAATTTCATTTTTTTTTTATGTCTGAGTAATATTCCATTGTGTATATATACCACATTTTCCTTATCCAGTCATCCACTGATGGACATTTAGGTTGGTTCCATATCTTAGCCATTATCAATAAAGCTGTAATGAACATGAGAGTGTAGGTATCCCTTTGACATGATGATTTCCATTCTTTTGAGCACATACCCAAAAGTAGGATTGCTGGAACATGTGATAGTTCTATCTATAGTTGTTTGAGAAACCTCCATACTGTTTTCCATAATGGCTGTACTAATTTTCAGTCCCACCAACAGTGTAGAAGAGTTCTCTCTTCTCTACCTCCTCGCCAGCATTTGTTATGCTAAGTCTTCTTGAAAATAGCTAGTCTAGCTGGCATGAGATGATATCTCAGTGTGGTTTTGATTTGCATTTCCCTAATGATTAGCAATGTTGAGCATTTTTTCATATGCCTGTGGCCATTTATATGTTTTTCTTTGAAAAATGTCTATTCAACTCCTTTGCCCATTTTTTAATTGGATTATTTGTTTTTTTACTGTGAAGTTATAGGGGCAGTACTAAGAAAAGTTTTTATTTTACTGTTCTCATTTAATTTAGATGATTTAGGTAATCAGCATAATTTATATGGAACCTTTTAAAAATTTTAATAGAGACAAAAATTATGAAACACATATTTTAAGAGTACAGTTTATTATAGAAAATAATACTTTGGGCCATAGCCCACAATTGATATTGGGAAACAACAAACTACAGCATATTGAACAGAAACAATGCTGAATATTTCAAATCTTAATGCCAGGCTGCATTTTATTTTTAAGAGTTATAAAATTAATATTTTTTGTTATCTACCAGCAGTGCTCCCCAGCTATAAAATGCTAGCAATTTCATACTTGGCAATACAAAAAACAGAAGATTTCACTGTCTAAAGAATAGATTTAATTTCTCAGAATCAACTCAAAATGATTAAAGAATTAAATATACACTCTGAAACAATAAAACTTCTTAAAGAAAACATAGGGGAAACACTCCAGGAAGTAGGACTGGGCACACACTTTATGAATACGACCCCCAAAGCACAGGCAACCAAAGGAAAAATAAACAAACGGGATTATATCAAACTGAAAAGTTTCTGTACAGCAAAAGAAACAATTACTAGACTTAAAAGACAACCAAAAGAGTGGGATAAAATGTTTGCAAAATATACATCTGACGAAGGATTAATGTACAGAATATACAAGGAATTGAAACAACTTTACAGCAAAAAACCAAGTAACCCAATTAAAAAATGGGCAAAGGAGCTAAA
>NW_007734347.1:106583-108470 GCF_000696425.1 Galeopterus variegatus | reverse complement strand
CAGAAAGAGAAATACCACATGTTCTCACTTATTTGTGGGAGCTAAAAATAAATAATAAATACACGAACAATTGGGGGGGTGGCAAGAAGACACAACAATCACAATTCCTTGAAGTTGTTAAGACAAGCGAATAGATATGAGGTTGATGGGAGGGAGGTGGGAAAGGGAGGGGGAGGGGGAAGAAGGAGTGGGGGGAAGGATTCGGTAAAGCGACACAAAAATCAACCACATTGTATATTGATAAAATAAAATTAAATTAGAAAAATACAATAAAATAATTTCTCAGAATCATTAAACTTATTGAAATTTAATTTTTATCACATTAAGATGAGATTTCCTCTTACAATGTGAGAACATTTCCACTGTGTGTGTAATATTTAAATTTATTTATACTAGGTAATTTAAAAAGTTCATGGAAAAATAGAATTAAAAGATAATCGAAATCCTTTTGTGAACTTTTCGAAGTAACTTTGTACATTATCCCTCAGTTCTTTTTTCATCATGTTACCCATTTGTTGGAAATAAAATGTCTTTCTACTTAGCTCTGTGCTCACAAATTTCATTTGATAATTACTTAAACCATACGAAAAATCATCAGCAACACAGTNGTGCTCACAAATTTCATTTGATAATTACTTAAACCATACGAAAAATCATCAGCAACACAGTGTTCTAATAAAGTGCTGAAACCATTCTTTTGAAGTTGCATATGACATAGCACAGCAGTAGAGTCAGAGAGACTTAATATTTACCAACTGTTTATATGGTTTCAAAAAATTTTACATATTTCATGTAGAAGTGAATTTATCTTCTGCTTCTTATCTAATTTTTCATATTCTGAATAGGCTCTGAGCAACTTACAATTTTTTGTCTCTTCATGAATCTCAAGAATTTAAAATTAGCGGGCTGGCTCAGTTGGTTACAGCTTGGTGTTGTGACACCAAGGTCAAGGGTTCAGATCCCTATACAGGCCGGCTGCAAAAATATATAAAGACAAACAAACAAACAAAAAAATTTAAAAACAACTCCCAGAAAACATTCTCTCTCTATACACACACACACACACACACACACACACATATATATGTACATATATATATACATATACATATATATATGTATATATACATATATATATATTTGTACTAATAGAATTGCTCTATCATCTGAATTCTAAGAGGGGCAGTAAGAAGTGGTTCTGCATGGATTATTTTAAATTTCATCAAATATAAGGGTATTGCATATTGACCCTATGGTCTGTAGGATAGGGATTCTTTATTTCCATTTTTAATCTCTGCATTCATTATGGTTTATAATTGTTGCCCCTCAAATGCTAAAGGGAAGAAGAAAGGGAAGGAGGAAGGGAAGGGACAAAGGGAACAAGAAGGAGAGTGACAGGGAAGGAAGGAAGGGAAGGATGAAGAAAGGGAGGGAAGGAGGAAAGAAGGAAGGCAAACAGGCAATTACCTTTCCACATGTGTCTGTATTACCCCAGGCCTGACATATCACTCTAACCCACCTATATCTGTCGGCATCCCATTCATTGCTCAAGATTAGTTTCCAATCTGACTGATTTTATGATTCCTCTGATCATTCTCAAGTTGATGTGATTGCTTTTTTCATATCTTATCTAATTTTACCTTTGTGTAGACTTCATTCTCAGGCAGCCTCACAGCTAACAGCAATTTCAAGTTTTCAACATCCATGAAACTTACACTTCTAGAAAAAAGAAATAATAAGAGAGAGAAAGAGGTTCTATTTCCCGGCATCTATATCAAACTCTGAAACATCACCGGTTGGCCCTGTTGCATTATGTTCCCGCTCATGGACTAAGCATTCATATGTAGAGGAATAGGCATTTTTTTTTTTTTTTTTTTTTTTTTTTTT